>NW_009730074.1:0-4895 GCF_000703405.1 Apaloderma vittatum | reverse complement strand
ACCTCCCCTGCCGGGACAGCACACTGCCTGGGAAACAACTTGGATTCTAGCACTTGTTTTGCACCAGCTGAAGTGTTTGCTAAACCCTTATCATCATCACCTGTGCAATGCCACCAACTGCATTGTCATCCCACAATTGTCACCGGGGACACCACTGGGAGCTGGGAAGGCTGCGTTGCAGCTTATTAACAGGAGGCAAGGGACCAGGCTGCCTTTCCATGTTGGCAGGGCAGGCTGTGGCGGGGAGCAGCACCTTTGTTCTCAGAAATGCACCGCCAGCAGCCAGCTCTGGAGGCAAGAGAGCCTGCAAGCTTCAAAATCTGCAGGGGATTAATAAAAAAACAAAGGCTATCAAACCCAGGAGGAGGGAGAAAGGGGGAAATACAATGTTGATCAGCCGTAGAAAAACAAGCACAGCTCCTCCCCAGCAGAAGTGACAGTGAAATTAGAGATGTGAGCTGCAAATGATGTTGTCATAAGCAATAAAAAAACCCAAATTGTGGCTTAGTAAAAGATGACCAATGTCCTAGGTGGCAAAGCGTGAGTCAAAGGAAGCACGGAGCTGTGAGTCATCCACCTCAAATGGCTTTATCCTTGGATAAAAGTCAAAGAGACAGCTCAGGAAGAAAAAAGGAGTGCAGGAAAGAACAGAGGCAATGGCCTCCTCGCAGAGCAGAGGCCGAGTGGAGGGCTAGGCTGCTATTGGCTAGTTATGCTCCCTTACGGCAATTTCTGGCCAGGCACATAATACGCTGCATGTTTTACCAGTACAAGGGTCAGGCTCCTGCACCTGGGAACTTTGTCTACAGCACAATTAAGAACTAGAGCAAGAGTAGAAAGAGGGAAGTGGCACAGGAAGCAAGTAGCTCCAGTAGGGGTATGTGTGTGTTTAAACAAATAAACAAACAAATAAATATCAAGTTTTTTCTCCTGTAGTCCTTTTGCCGTGACTTTATTGCTGATATAAGGCTCTCCAGGCACTTGGTCTGGAGGAGCAATACAGCAATTAGCCAGCTGATGTGGCTTGGTCTTATGAAGAAAGATGAAAAGTGTGAACCTAAAACAGAAAATTACAGGTCAGATAAAGGCAACAGTGGTAAGGATCAATGCATTTTTGGAGGGTGAAAACACAAAGAAGGGGGATGAATTATTTAAGGCAGTGCAAAAAAGGAATAGAAAAGATGATGGGATTGTTAGAGGGAAGTAGAAGAGAAAGCAAGCAGGATGAGAGGCTCTAGAGCATCACGCGAATCTAAACACAGGCTGACTTATGAGTTAATTCTAGATTACAGGGAAGCATCAGGAATGAGGGGAAAAAGTAAAGAACGTGCAGGAGCTCATGCTGCTTCAAGGACAGCACTGGAAAATGCATCATTGAATACTGTTAAACTAGAAAGAGTCAGCATCACAGACTTGTAAACAAAACGGATAGTACGTCTGTAGGGTTCAGAAATAATCTGTAGAGAACTAATGCCATCTTGCAGATTCATGACACATGTTTGTACAGAGAAAGCTTGGAAAAAGAACAAAACAACCCCATATTTATTCATTTTAATGTATTACAGCACAATGTTTAGGGCACATAATAAGATGACAAATTAAGTAACTTCCACATAATATTAGTTTCAGAAAGCATTTTTGGAAGATTGAAGCGCAGCAGCAATAACATTTATTATTACTCTAAAAATTATTTCAGCATATTCATTCCAAGAAAAGCAAACCTGCATTAAAGATAATGTTTGGTTCTCCCACCTTCATTTGTATGATTTTTCCATAGATGACATTGGAAAAAAAAAAAGAAAACCAAGTGAGCAGGTCAGATTTTTCACTTCTCTGCTATCTGTACAGTTGTGCATGTAAATAACTTTATGTGCATTTATAGTTCTACTGAATTCATGATGTAGGATGATCCACATCACATGCTGTAGCATCAGTAGAAACCTGGAACTGCCCAAGAACTGTAAAAAGGTACAGTATGAAGCAGAACCTACAAAGAAGGTTTAAGAAAAACAAAATTTAGAGCATAACTGAGCAGTCATTTGTTTTATTCCTGTTAATGTACCGATGGCCTGAGTACAAATATTTAAAAAGATTACTGTTGTTTTGACTGCAGTGATTATTTGTGCTCATTCCAGTAACTTACAACAGAATCAAGTTATGAAAAAAACAAACCAGATCAAAATCAATTACATTAAAAATGCAACGGATAATTCATGGATCATTAAAACCACAAGCAAGTCTTTTGACTATCAAATAAATCAATAATTGCAGAAGTATTCCAGATTTTATTAAAACAATCCAGGAAACACATAAATCTCATTTTACACTCCAACAGGACACACAAATTGGTTTAGTTTTTCCTTGCAGCTGCTAGAGAAGTAAACAAATCAGTTTTCCAGCAGTTGATCGGCCATTGGCCTGACTGCATGTCAGAAGACATTCAGTCCCCAAGGGGCAATTCCCACAAACCTCTTTGATAGCTCCTCCACTGGGTTGCTTCTGAGACGTTTAAATAAGCCCAGTTGCTCTGCTCAGCGATGCACTCCTACAGCAGGACAGGATCAGCTGCTGAGAGCTGCCGGGGTCACAGCCCAAAATTGAGCCCAGATAGCACGGTCCTTGGCAGTTCATACCTGGGGAACTTCCTTCATGCACACAATGAGATGCAGACAGCACAGATCACGGCCACTTCTTGGTTATTTCACTCTAGTTCTTTCTAAACTATTAGCTAGCAAATAGCCATGTGTCTTCAGCAATCTTTCAATATTTGGTTGATATCGTACCCCCTGGAGACAATTATCCTATCTGGCAGCTCATGTTCAGGGCAAGATTCCCTCAAAGTGTGGCAGAATTTAGTCCAGAGCACTTTGCAGGGAATGATGTCTGTGCCTGGGTAGTGAACCTTGGTGCATCTTCACACACAGGCCCTGGATCACTAGAGAGAGGTCCCCGACCTTCAGCATGACAGGTTTGGCCTAAAACAGAGAAAAATCTAAGCTGATTTAGCAAAGCATCAGATCTTGCCTCAGCTCTCCAGCTTTTGCTAGACTATCTCTGCTAAGACCACAGTCCCATAGACTCTGGAACTTCTCACCGTCCTTCTAATGCACGGGGCCTCACACACCACCTATTAAAGAACTCACCCTGACCATCTGATGATGAGTGGAGGTAAATCCCATGCAGAAGGCTAGCCTGTACTAAAGCTGTGTTCTGTTGAATGGCTGCCTGCCTGTTCCTGTGCTCAGTCTGTCCCTTAGAGCTGTAGCAAGACACTGGAAAGGAGAAAACACGGTGCTCCTTGGAAAACAGGCTGCTTGGGAGCACCGTTCCTTCTGGGCTGGATTCTGTACCAGCTGTCTTGATCTTCTCTCTGTGTACCTGGTTTGGGCAACACTTAGAGGTCCTTGCCAGCCCTCCCCAGGGCTGTGGTCAACCACTAAAGCACAAATTCCTCCTGTGATCGAAGCAGTCTACTCAGGCCTGAGCCCTCAGCTCACCAGAGATCTGCAAGATTTGGGGCATAGTGGGGTGAGAACTTCTGTCCCTGACAATCCCAACACAAGAACCAAGCACTCAGGTGTCTGCAGCAGCAAACAAAATCAGATTCAGGAAGACTCCTTCTTAGCTGGACATCCTGAGGCATGCTCCCAGGCAGCAGTCAGGGAGCGTGCCAGCCTTTGCCCTGGCTTGGCACCCCACGTGCAGCACAGAAGCAGCTTACGTTGCCATAGCTGCAAAGTCAGGGGATTGTCATATTGCAATGAACCCAGCTCCATGTATATAATCAGCTTATTGCCATGGTCAGAACTCAGGCCTTTCACCACCAAAAATCCAAGCTGCTACTGCTTCGGGTTAAAATATGCTCTTTCTCGCAGCATTGCTACTTACGGATTGGTGCAACCAAACACTGGGCTTCAAAGATAAGGTCTCTATTGCAGGAGCCTGTAAGGGCTCTTGCAATAAACAATACAGATGAGTGCCACTGGAGCCAAGTCATGCCACTCTTTGCATTTCTTTCTTGAAGCCTTACCTGTTGTCATTTCAAGCACAAAATATATTACTTTAAAGATCCTTCATCACCAGTCCTGTCCTCTTAACTTAGCTACTATGTATTATCACATCTATCAGCGAACATACCGGCTTCCCCAGTCTTTTTGCTAAGTTACAGAAAACACTTTTCCATGCTATTCTCTCTGTTGGGAAGGCATGCTCAGCTCCCACTAACAAAATCACCTCATGCCTCCCAATCCTTCTTTTGCCAGGGTGCTGACAATAACCACGATAATCTTTAGTTGGCTGGTATGTTGAAATGCCCACCTACTCCACTGCTTAAGGTTGTTTCACCCCTTCCTTATGCTCTTACACCAGCCCCCCTTTATCCAAACACAGCCCATTTTCCCAAAAGCAGACTGCAATTTCACTGAGAGTGGGGATATCCTTCTGTTCTGCGTTTGCACAGCCTCTGTGGCAGTGCTGGTACTGGGGTGCTGGTACTGCGCTCCAGTTGCCCGTTGTGATGCAAAAACGAGCACAGGGCAGGTGTGCGTGTCGAAGGCTCAGCCAAGCACTTCTCTCACCAGACCCCTGCAGCTGGCCCAGAGTTTTGTGCAGGTCCATCAAGCTTGGCCTCTCTGGACAACGCGGTGCACTAAGAAGATCCCTCTTCCCAGGGAGGGAGGCTCTTCGCAGGAGGCCGAGCGAGAGTCGCCCACCGCGGATGCTCTGATCAGGGCCCCGCGGCCTGGGTGCGCCCCTTTGAAGGGGGCATAGTCCCCCCGGAGCCGGGCTGGCCGGTGGGGAACCGCACGTTGCTGCCCGTGTGATGTTGCTGTTGAGGGCTGCGAAGCTGGCCGGGCTGACGGGAAGCCAGAGCGGGCCGGTAGCGGCTGCACGGT
>NW_009730073.1:0-36171 GCF_000703405.1 Apaloderma vittatum | reverse complement strand
AGAGGCCTGCCCAGCCCTAACCCACGACAATAAATGCAAATTGCAAATCGGAGATTTGAAGCCTAGCCTTTTCTAGGAATATTAGCAATTGTTTAGAAAGAACTTTAACAAACCTTTACATTTGCACCACGTTCAAAGAAAAGTATATGAAAACTATATTCACACATTCCCACTTGTTATTAAACTATTTTTGATCACACATATCTGTATAGAGAGGATTTTTCATATTTTTTCATATTTTAGTGTCTTAAATTATGATGGTTGCTACCAAAATTATTGTAGAAATGGGGAAACTACATTGTTTAAAGTCTATAAAACAGAAAAAAAATTACATATGAAAACATGTGAAATTATGTAAATAAATACAAAGGGCCTGCTTGAAGTTTCAGTAGCAGAACGTGTGTAGTACGCAATCACGACCACTGTTGTGGTGGCTGGGTATAAATGTGTTTTTCACCCAACACATTCACAGAATCACGGAAATATGGAATCACAGAATGTCAGGGGTTGGAATGGACCTCAAAAGATCATCTAGTCCAACCCCCCTGCCAGAGCAGGATCACTTAGAATAGGTCACACAGGAACCCAGGCAGGTTTTGAAAGTCTCCAGAGAAGGAGACTCCACAACCTCCCTGGGCAGCCTGTGCCAATGCTCTTCACCCTCATAGTAAAGAAGTTTTTCCTAATGTTTTTGTGGAACCTCCTATGTTCCAGCTTGTACCCATTGCCTCTTGTCCTGTCACTGGACATCACTGAGAAGAGCCTTTATTTGCCCTTTTTTTAAAAATTATCTTCCATAACATGTAGACAGTGGTTTCAACACCCAGGTGCTGCTATCAGCTACAGAAGGTGCCTTCTGTTCTCTCTCTTCACCTTCTGCACACTTTTAACTTTACGTTTGTGAGTGACCCTTCTGCTGTTTTATCTCCAAAACAGATGTGTCCAGAAATGCCGTATTATACGCAAAAAGCAACAAGATCCTGAATATAAAGTTTCATTTCATTGACATTAATCCAGATCTCATCGCTGCAGTACAAATTACAGCAGAATTTAGCCTTTGTTGGCTTTGAAGCACTAAGGGAAAACATATGCGTAATCACTAACATCTGTGAATTTACACATTTCGAGATGCGTTTTTAAATTAATGTGCTCTCTGAAGATGTGATTAGTTGAGTAGGCATAAATGCTACAGCTATATTGAAGTCTGGGGTGCAAATAACAGTAAAGCTTTGGCTTCAAATGCTCATGAGACTTTTCACAAAATATTCTACACTGGGCAGCAGCTTTATCATGAAAACTTCTTCGAAGAGCTACAGACCATTATGCTTAAAGTCGTACAGATCAGAAATAAATACATAAAGACAGTATTTGTACAAAGAGGTAAGAAAACACCATATTTGGATAATATAGACCATATTGCCTCTATTCATAAACTTTATCTTGCTTATGTCCTGAAATGGCCATTGCTACTGAAGAACAAAAGGAAGATACTGCTCACAGGCCGGATTCTCAGTTTGAAGTGTCTCTTCATTTTCTCCTTTAATGCACATAAGCATTTTTAAAACATCTAGTGGTTCATCAGTAATCCACCCATAATGCAATAGGTTTTTTTTTTCTAATAAACATTGCACATTCCAAAAGGTCTAATTAATTTACCCTGTGCCTCTGTGTTTTGAAAAGGCAGGGTGAAGGGGCTGCTATTCCTGGGATCCAGCAAATGGCTCTGGACAATAGTGGAACTATTCCAACCATTTTCCTATCATCCTATTTAAAAGTTTTTTCCACGCACTGAGAACCATTTGGGTGTTATAATCCTGCTAAATGTCTGGTCCCATAGAGGACAGTTTTCCACCTAAGCACTGGAGTTGGCATTGTAAAGGTCGGAGGGTTTTCTTTGGGTTTTTGTTTGTTTGTTTGTTTGTTTGTTTTTTGTGGCTCTGCCTGAAGCGCACTCAACTGCCAAGGTGCTCCATCATCTGCATTCAGCTCCCTAAGCAGCTGAACTGGTCATCTCTTGGGGTTTACGTCCAACCTGGTCCACATCCCCAGCTGTCCTCCTATGGAAATGAGGGATCTGGCAAGGGATGGCTGGCATGCACAGAGGTTTCACCTCCAAATGTGATCCAGACACAGCCTTTCTGCACATCCTGAGTCAGAACCTCAGATATTTCTCAGGTTATGCTGTCTAGACAGAGGCTTAGTGGCTTCTGGGACAATAATTTATGTTTTCCTGCACATAGGTTTCTCGTCTGTGTAGTGAAGGTATCAATGTTATCATTGTGCTGTCCATGCTGCTTGCTATCAGTACGGAGTAAGAACAGCCTCCTGACTTCCTTGCTGAGCGTAGACATGAGCATCCTGATTTCTGTTTAGATGTCTAGCCAGTGCTGTAATTAATACACGCACAATAATTCGCAAAGTGTTAGGATATCTATATAGAGCATATCATACTTCCAGAAATCAACAGAGCAGATAAAATAGAAGTTTAATCTCCCAAAGGTACATAATGCATGCTTCTCTGCTACACACCTGACTGGGGCAATGACTACGATGCCACACACCACATAAATCCCGAATGCCTTTAAAGAAACATTATGTCATACCACCTGTTCTCATCCAGCTTCTTTTTTTAACTAAAACAACTGCAAGTGAAACACAGACTTCCAAGCCAAAAAAAAACTTCATCCAGCGTCCAGTTTCAAAGGCTTCATATTAAAATTGTACAAAGAGCAATCCAAGAGGAATAACTTTGGGAATTCAAAACTATAAAAACTGGCAGTTTCAAATTCCATGCTGGAAGATGACCTATTTTTAGAGACAAATGAGAATTTCTGTTTCACTTTAAACCTGCTCTATTTCTGGAGCTCCAGCCAGCTGCCTGCCCAATAAAAATTAATAATGATCATAGTTACAACATGTGAACATTGGCCTTCTCACAGGGGCTTGCAACTATAAAAAAAACATTGCAATTATTTTCTGTTGCTGCAGCGATCACATCCTCAGCCAGATTCACCTTAAATGAAGGTAAGTTAAACTTCTGGCTTCAAATTTTTGAGTTAGGAATTATTTTAGGTAAATAAATGCAATGCAAGCTATGATGAAAAAAATCTGTATCTGGACACATGTTTTTCATTTATAATATTGGATTAAGTTCATCTCATCCTCAAGGCAGGAAAAGCATTATCTCAATCCATCTGTGAGAAGTTGAATAAATGACAACTTATGGAAGAATGCAGAAATTCCTTTTCAACTATAAGTAAGAAAAATGGGTCACTGGTAATTAAATTATTGATTAACTTGGCCTGCTACCCATTCCACAATGCAAACTGATGTTTATTCCTTTAGACAAGACATTTCGGCACTCTTTTGAATACAGCAGCCCTGACTGTTTGAACTGGTAAAAGCCTCCCAGTTAATACAGGAATATTGTTTTCAAAGGTTAGTGCTTACTGGGGCTGAAAGAAAAAGGACAAAACACAGTGGGTTTCAATGCTGTAAACAGGACAACTCTGTGGCCATCTAAATTAAAAAATCTTTTCTCCACGTGAATTCTCTGACTTGGGGGCTCTTGTAGCATATACTCAATATATCATTTGTTTTCTCATCAGGCAAATAGGAAATGAACTGTGTGCTGGCCAGGGCCAGGCAAGACCTCGTTCATCACTTATCTTATGTAAGGGGCAATACAGGGCATGAACTCATTTCATGATGAAAAATGAAGATTTGGAATGTGTATGAAATGCAGCATTAGAAACTCTAACTTTACGGAACACTCTATCTAACTACCCATTTGGCTCTGCTTTCAGAAAGGCTTTATTACAACTGAAGCAATGAGGCACGGACAAAAGAAGATGCAAAGAGCGGGCACCACATTACAATGTACAAATGTGCACGCGTACGCACACGTGTATGCACAGAGGCATATGACAGTTTTTTGTCTTTCACTCTGTGAACAGCCTGTAGTTATTTCCTTCAGCTAACACACAGCATTTATATTATGCTGATGTCCCTAATTTACGATGGTGAATGTGCCTTCAGTCAGTAAGCTGAACTAAGAAAATACTTCCAAATTAATAGCAGTTTTGTCCAAAAGCGTAAAAAAATTACATTCTTAAAGCAATGGAGTGAAGAATTAGAATATCGCGGTTGCTACATCATTTTGTACTGATTTTTTCAACAAATGGTTACAGCTGTGAAGTCAAAAATTGATTGTCATGCAAGATGACATAGTTTTCTTCAAAAATAAAAATTAATATAATTAAGGCAAATCCCTCTCTATGCAATTAAACATGTATTTCCTTAAATAGTTGCATTTGTGCACAAATCATGAATTCCTTTAATGCACAAAAATATCCTCAAATAAGTAAAAAGGAACACGAGTCCAAATGAAAAATATAAAACATTCTGTACTAATAATTTGCCACTGTTTCACTGTGTTTGAGACTATGTTAATCCTTTTTTTTCCCACTAGTTTCTGTATTGTTAATTATCAGTACAGCCACTCATTTTCATTAGAGAAGTCTAAACTATAGAACAAGAAGAATATAATAGTTAATGAAATACTATACAAATAGAAGCACTTGTATCATGGCCTTAAGGGCATTGGCTGATTTTAGACTGGAGGTTTATCTTGCACATCATATATATATTGTAAAATTTGAAAATAAATAATGAGCAAGAGGTTTAGGTAAATAATACCAAAGCAACTTCAGCAGCATCTCAAGTGTCTTACTTTTGCAAATGAGCTGCATATAAGGCCACTTTTAAATTTTTTTTATTTATACACCCTAATCTTGCCCAGATGTCTTACTGACTTGAACCAGTTCTAGGTGCTTGCTCCAATTATTTTTGGGGGAATATATCAAAGTGAGAAGCCAAATATAATTTCTGAAAAGTATAACTCGGCGAGACTGTTTTCAGAGAAAGTGCCTTAGATGGGGTCATTATTTCATCCAAAGCAAAATTTGCAGCTGCTAGGAGCTGACTGAAGACCTTCCAAATTTTTTCTTTTTGGTGTGGATCTTTAGACATAATTGTTTCTGTAGATATCTGCCCAACATGTCTTGACAGCTACTTGATCTCATCTGATAAGAAAATGTAGAATAATTTACTGTTAATAATAAACTCTCTTAAGTGCTACTTTGCAAACACAAAAGCAAAGCATACTTGCATGAAATGAGCAATGCCCCAACAAGTTTACCATCTAATACTGGGAGCCTCAGAAAGAGAACAGCAGCTTCTTGCATCCCAAATCAGAGAATACAAGAAAGACATGAAACCAGGAAACCACTGTGGGAAAGAAGAGTAGAGATTAGAAATATTGTCAGGAAGGCTGCTATGATAAACAAGTTTTAAGAATGGTTATAAAAGAAAAAACAAAGTTCTTTGTTTCATTTGTACTTTTTTGTAGTTTTGCCCTCTTTCCCAAGATTAACTCTGTTCTTTATGATTTCAGCTGGTTCTGGGGAAGGAAAGATAAATGGGTGCTGGTCTTTGAAGCACAAGCTGTGCTTAGCCACGGCCACCTCTCCTCTGAGCTCTCTCCAGCCATATATAAGACCTGGTTCTCTGGCTGCTCAAGGCTCTCTCTGCCACCTGACATCGTGCTTCCTGGCACCCAGGGGGTTGGGAGAATCCTCTGAGATGCACCCTGGTCTAGGAATAAAGAAATGATGTGTGGGTTTAGTGTGGGGTTTTTTTTAAGTAGCCATAAAAAAGTCAAAAGCAAGCTGAGCTCACCACTCTTCTTACTGTGGTACAGAGACTTGTGAGCATGTCTATGGACTTTGGTGCCAATAGTTGCCCATCTCCCAAGACTGGGAAACCATGAAGCCATCTGTGTTAACAGAGCTCTGAGTTTAGGGTAATAAATTCTGCTAGGCTGGGAAGCAGTACTGAGTACCTCGTACTTCACTAGCATGTTTGCATGGATGCTAGTCCTGAGCCGGTCTTTGTCTTGCAAGTTCAGAGATGCAAGTGCCCACGCTTACCCATGTAGACACAGGATAAAGGTCTGTATTTTTCCCTTATCCATATATATGTAGATACATTCCTTTTCAGTCTGTCAGAACTATTTTTCCAACAAATTTAACATAGCTAGCTCTAAGACAAAGCCTTAGACGTTTTCATTAAAACAAATTCTCTCATGATGAATATGGATCAAACCTGCAAACCATTATTACTTTTTTTAGTCTTTATAGATGAAATTCAGTTCTGGCACAGATGTATCATCCTGTACTAGATGAAAAGATTGCAGGAAAAGGGGCTGCGAGATCTGGTGTTCAAAGCAGCTCACAGACATACAAGAAAGGTGTCAGTTCCACTGCTTAGCTTGCTGCATGGCACTACAACCTCAAGCAGTGACCTTTAGGGTGCGTGTTTCTGTGCAGCCAGGGATCCCCACAACTGCACAGCTTGCCTGGTGGGCTGACCAAGCAGATGTGAAGGTTTAAGTTTGCAAATGCTAAGCCACAGGCTGCTCTTCTCTACACTCTCCGTGCTGTACCTCTAATGTTGCTGCAGGAATATCTGCAATCTATGCGCACCCCGACACATTGTTCCTTGGAGTTCAGGAACAACTCAGAAGCTTACAAGACAAAAACAAAAAAATCCCCACAGCTGTCAGGGGCTTTTATGATGTTTTTATGATGTTTTCTATGTCTTCATAGATTAAGCTGGCTAAACAGAAGTAAAAGGCAATGTCACTGCAGCTATGATGTTCCTGCTGTTCAGCACTAAGGAGGTTTATCAAATCCCATGTTAATACATCACAGTACTGGATCCCAGCTAAGATTGATGGAATGAAATAACTTGTGATGGGGGAGCACATTTCCAAACGAAGCCATAAGGGCCTAATTCTTTGCCTTAAGATTACATCTAAACATTTTTTACAGATCTCAAACTCTTTGAACTTTACACCTTCACAATAGCATAATTGATTTTAATCTTTTCTAAGCACTTATCTGGTATATGAAACTAGATACTGTATATTGTGATTCAGCCCTCAGGCTTTAAAAATTGTACATACAGTTCCTTTGAAAAATAAAATATAAAATCAAATACGATATCTTTAATGACAGTATGAGGCTTCCCAGTTTATGGTTTTATTACTATGATTAATATACAACCCCGGTGCTTGAGGTAAAAGTAGCCCAAAAATGTGAGAACATTTGCCAAAGTAACAAAAAACAATATTAATAATTGAATTAACTGAAAAATCATATTGACAAGGACACTAACACAGCTATGCAGGATTGTTTAAAATACACTTTATAGGATTGTCAGCATTTCTGTCATGACTATGTCATTTTAATACTCATCAATCTCAAACTCTACAGAAGAGCAAAATGCTTGGAGCACTGATGTGGAGGTGATGTCACATACATGTTTAGGTGCTGGGGCACAAACAAATTCATAACTCAAAATTAGATGTTGAAGTGTCCATATTACTTGGTGGAGTATGAAGCATCTGCGAACGGGATCTCTGCATGGCAGTGCACTAACTGCGTAGCCAAATACACAAACCAGCAGGAAATGTAGAGGTAAGAGAAGGTCCCAGCATCTTCTGTGGGGTCCTGAGGACATAGCACTCCACTGCACGACCCACTCACAGCCAGCTCCAACTCAGATCCACTCAGCACAACCTTAAATCTCTCCTTGACGTGCCATCTCAAAACCACTGTGAAACCTCCAAACAAAGCTTTCTGCACAATAACAGGGCACCAGGACACTCGTCCAAGAAGTATAAGAGCTTTTTTATTCTTTTTTTTTGGTCTGTTATTATTTAAGTCCATCCCTTGCCCCATAGCCTTATCTCAGTTTTGGAGTAAAGCACCTCTGCTGAAGAGCGTGCTCAGGTTTCCCACAGAGCAATGACTTTAGCAAAACCATCCCATAGGTGATGATACACAGCTTTTGCAAAATAAAGCTGTATTTATGTGTTTATGTTTTATGCAAATGTTGCTATTGTCTCCACTTTGTACAGTTTTGTATCATGTAATACAACTGCTGATGCACTCCTCAGGAGGCATGAGACCCACCTTCCAAGTCTCTGCAAGTCCGAGGGCATTTGAACACACTCGTCTCACATGAAAATCCTCAACCCCAGATTATACAACCAATGAATGAGGTGTTTCCATGATCAACACTAAAAAAAGTCTGTGGATGCACTTTTATTAAAAAATGAGTTTCATGACAATTTTGGGTTAGATTCTACCATCTTTTGAGTCGAAGGACTAAAAACCAGAATGGGTGTACTGGGACAGACTTGCTGCTTCACCTATCATCAGTGAAGCAGAGCAGGAGACTGGGAAACTAGTTACAGCTTTCTGATCCTCTGCCTAAATATAGCCTGCTCAGGGAGGCCTGAGGACTGGCTCACTCTTGCCAGAGAAAAAACATCTCTTTTAAAGAAAAAACACCTCTTGCCAGAGAAAAACCCTCTGCAATGGCAGGGCTGGCTATGACAAGGGCAGAAATGAGGTGACTGGAAGGCAAGAGGCTTCGCCCTTTCCCCACTCTTTATCCACTGGGGGGATGTTAAGGATATTTCACCAAATACTGCTGCTCCGCTCATCCAGAAATTTTGATGGTGGGAAGGCTGTAGGAGCACTCAGGTGAATCCCCCCAGGGCTCACTTGGCCCGTGCTGGCACAAGTAGGTGTAATTTCGATCTCATGGGTCAGCAGAGGTGAAGTGGGGAATGAATGTGTCTTCTGCTTTTAGGGCAGGAGAAAACATAAAAGTCTACAAAAAAACTAGCTCAGATTTCTGTGTTTCAGACCCCAAAAGTGGGCCTTAAAACTGATCAAAAATGGAGGCAATGCATGCCTTATAAGAAGCAATCGGAGTCAAACATAGAAAATATGCTGAAACTTCTTTTTGTTTGTTTGTTTTCTCCACATTTTTCTTTTTTTCTATATTACTTATTTTACGGTTGCACCACCAGGTGCCAGTGAAGAGTTGGATGAAAGGATACAAAAATAAAGCTGCAGTTTATGCATTTGAGGACTCGAGTGCCACTCTAACATGAGACATTGTAGTTCTGACTACAAAGCATCTTACAGACTTCAGGACACAGGAAAAAAACAGTATCAAGCACAGACACTACGAAGACTAATTTTAGCACTTAGCCTCTTAGTTCACTGTTTGGAACTGGAACAGAAACTGCAGCAAAAACTCCCAAGAGTTGAATTCCATTTCTGTCTCAGATACATGGCTATTTCTCTATGTTACACAACACTCTCCGACCTGTCAGGTACTGCTACCACTCAAAACCACTTATAACTTGTTAACAAGGTGGTGAAAGGGAGCTGAATATTTTCCCAGAATGGTAGTTACATGCTTTAATAAAGATTAGTATACTGATCATTTTAAGAACATGTTAAATAGTGGGGCAGAATAGCCTTCTTTGACATCTGGAAACAAGTTCATTTGAAAGAAGGTGGTGCAAAATTCATGGATAAATTAATTTAACCAAAATTAGGCAGACAATTGACAGAAATATACCACAGATTTCCTGATAACTTCATGGCTATTATAACAGGGAGAACATTGTATGACAAGATAACTCGGTAAGTGCTAGAAAAAGCTCAGGCCAGGGAAGAATAAACTACTGTGGTCCTGACACAGATTTCTCCTAGGCTTTGCTTAGTTTCTGAAGGGAAATCCAGTTATGATTTTTACAACCTTTAGAGATTTCTTTTTGCAGAAAGTGGGTCATCTGCAGCAGACTGTGGTGCATAAAGGATTCAGTTTTCACCCTTTCTTGACAAAGCCTGTTCTTCAAGGCTCAGAGGCCATTTCCATCCTCCCCTCTTCCCTCTTGGCAGGCAAGGAGCTTTCTGCAGGGAGCAGAAGAAGCCAGCTCCAGCCACAGGGACACCACCACTGAGGTGGCTCCTCTGTGCACCAGAAGAGTCCCACATCTGGACCCCAGTGAGACAAAGACTTGAAGTTTGGATTTCCCAGATTCCTTCACAATTTTTGTATATATTTTAGTACATAACTCAGTGTTATCTCTTCTTAGAACAAGGTATCCTACTATTACAGCTTCCTTTTGGGAAACTGATCCAAATCACGTTATTCAGTGATCAGATTTATATAATGTCAGTGACTGAAGAAGGTAGATTCAGTATGTCTTAAGTGAATTACTGGAGATACAAGTCCTGTAGCCACGTATAAAAACTTGCAACAAAAGGAGAGATTGAATTAATAAAGAAGTCATAAAGTCCAATGAGAAAAATGTAAGATGTAATGAAAAATATAAAGAATGTGAAGTTCATGTCTGCAGTCCAGGTAGGAAAAAATAATCCTCCTTAAGAGCTTAGCAATGCATCTATAAAAGACTTAATCCTGAAGCCTTGAATTAGAAGAAACTTGGCATCTGCATCAGCGTTTGCAGAATCAAAGTTCACTCTGAAATGAGGTTTTCCTCTTTCAACTTTTCAGTTTTCTGCTTTTCCTTCAGCCCCCCTTTCCCTTGCACCCACCACCACACAGTCTCTTTTTTCGTTGTTTGTTGCCAGAATGCAGAAAAGGTCTTTAAGGATTTTTTTCCCAGCCCCATCTGATGAAAAAAACATCAAACTCAGTGAGATGCAAATAAAAATGTCATCTGGTTTCACATGTTTTATAGTGCCTGACCTTTTGTGTTTATAATTTTAAAAATTACTTAATTTTAAAACCTCAGACTTTAAAGGATATCTTCATTATGCCCTGAAAACTAGCACAGAGGCAAAGGATAAGGAAAACAGGTTTCTAAATGAACATTTTTAAATTTTTTTTTCTCTGACCAGATTTTACACAAGCAGCTGCAATAGTGAAATAGTTAATCAGTTGCATGATACTTAACCCTTTGGATGTCAACTTTAATATATATTTGTGAAAGGAATCAACACTTTTTGTGCACTTGCCCTGTTTGCCTCCCAGGTTATGCTTTCAGGATAAGTAGGTTCTCTTCTCAGCTGGCCACCAGGTGAAGGCTCTGTGCTCTCATTTTACATGTGTTTTGCTGCCAGTTATGCTGCTGTCCCAGAGGAATAACTGAGAAAAGTTAAGACCTCTGAGGCACTGGCACTCCTGTGTCTAAAAATGTAGTCTTTGCGAGAAAATAATTTACTGCCACATGGCCTGCAGGCACAACTGGGCACTCTAAAAAAAGATCAGGTTTTCATGGGTTGTGTCCATAACATCTGCCGAAGTACAACCTTGAGATAACAAATGTGTGTGTAAATGTATAAAACCAAGCTCACATGTGAGCAAGTCTAACTACAGGGTTAGAGCAAAGCCACAAGGACAGGCATCACTCAGACTGTCCCATGTCCTTGGGACCCCCTGCATATGGGACACACACTTCTTCAAGCTGTGGAGGTCCCCAGGTAGCTCTTTTTCAAGCACCTTGTGTTACCTCCTAATGCACAATGGCTGAAGCAAAGACCAAAGGAATTAACTCTGATTTGGGCTTACATCATTTTTCCTCACAGAATCACAGAATGTTAGGGGTTGGAAGGGACCTCTGAAGATCATCTAGTCCAACCTTCATCCCAGCATACCTAACCACTACACCATAGCCTCAAGTACTAGATCTACTTTTTTTTTTAACACCTCCAGGGTTGGTGACTCCATCCCCTCCCTGGGCAGCCCGTTCCAGTGCCTCACCACTCGTTCAGTAAAGAACTTCCTCCGAATATCCAATCTAAACTTACCCTGATGCAACTTGAGGCCATTTCCCCTTGTCCTGTCATTAGTAATTAGAGAGAAGAGACCAGCACCAGCCTCACTACAGCCTCCTTTTAGGGAGTTGTAGAGGGCAATAAGGTCTCCTCTCAGCCTCCTCTTCTCCAGACTAAACAAACCCAGTTCCCTCAGCCGCTCTTCATAGGGCATGTTTTCCAGACCTCTCACAAGCCTTGTTGCCCTTCTCTGCACCCGCTCCAGCACCTCGATGTCCTTCTTATACTGTGGTGACCAAAACTGGACACAGTACTCCAGGTGCGGTCTCACGAGTGCCGAGTACAGGGGCATGATCACCTCCCATCTGATTTCTTCAGGAGAAAGAAACTGCACGTGCCTCAAGGCAGAGCATGGCTGGGGCATGAAGAGGGAAGCCGCAGTGATGACCAGCCACAACCCTCCCCGGCTGCCACCTCCCTGCAGAGGTGACACAGCTGCAGAAGCCACAAACTGCTGTCAAAGCTGGAGTCCCTGCTGCTGCATGGGTGTCTCACAACAGAATAATATCTTCCCATCTTCAGTCAACAGGGAGGCAGGTCATCTCCTGGGGCTACGCTTCCTGCTGGAGCGGGGTGCGAGCTCCCCTGTCACGCAGAGGCATAATTTGCTCTCCTTTGCAAAGCACAAGTGCCTTTGATCCAGAGTCTGGATTAAAAGCTAACTTTGAAGATTTGCTAAATGATGCTACATATAAAACTTTCCTATAAATTAAAGACCCAACAATTATCTTAGAAGACAATTTCCAAGCTCTGCAGCTGTGTTGCTGTGACCTCCTTTCGCAGGAGAATCCCTTTGCAGCCTCCAAAGATATCCTCAGCCTCATTTTACCCTGGGACATGACAGGTACATCCCAGAATACAGACTCAAAGTTATTTCCTGAAGTGAATTCCACTCCCAGAAGAAGTGGGGTCAGATGGCTAACATGGAGCCACAAGCAGGCTACAACCAGGGTTTCCCACACACAAGCCTGGTGCCAGTGAGATGGTCTAATCGCACCCCTCCGTGAGTGTCAAAAATAGCCCAGGGTCCTAAACAGCTTTTAGAGAACAGTGCTAGTAACTAGTTGTATAGCAAACTCTTGTGTTACTTTGAAGTATTGTTTCAGGGTATTTTTGCAGTGCCTTTGATTACAGACACTTTAAGAGACAGATCAGGCTGCCTGATTGCATTGCTGTGCCAGCTCTGTATTGTGACTGGTAACTGTTCTGTTAATGGCAATCACTGGGAAGCAATTTGCCAAACTAGAATAAGGTCATTACAATTTGCACCTAATAAATATAGGTGGATGCAAGAAAATGTATTAAAACATATTCCTACATTGTTAAAAATAAAAGGGTAGCACACAAGATAACTCCAGGGTTTCATAGCCTTACAATCTAACCAAGTACATATGCCCTTAGAAGTTGTATAGATGCTAAGAAGCTAAGGAACTGTTCAGAAACTCTCTCAGCTTTTTATAACATGTTGCTGTTATCTGTTCGACCTCTGTAAATACCACTTGTGGTAGTTTACAGACATCGGTGACCCGTATCGAGAAAAAGACAACTGCTGCTCAAATGTGAAGGATTTAGTCCTCTATGTGCTTCAACCTTAGTGCAAACACTTTTTACTTTACTCAGATAGACAGAGTGTGATCTGGAAGATTAATATGCTGATTTTTTTCCCCACTGCCACACATCATAAACAATCTCTGACCATGCTATGTTTGTGTGTCTTGTATGTACATTTATCTTCTTCCCTCCAATTATTCCCTATAAGCATGTCAATAATTATGTGGGGTTTTCCCCAGAAGATAAATGTTTTTACTGCCTTCCATTTTCATGCAATTTAATTGGCTATTTTACATTTCTGGTTCCTTTTACATCTTTAGCTGTTTGTCTTGCCAGAGCCCCAGCCACCTGTCCAGCCCCAGCTCCCTCTCTGAGGCTACCTTTTGTCTGAAATAGTTTGTGATATATTATTTGTTTCCGATTATAGCTAATTCTTGTCATTCTACATAGACGAAGTGGGTTTTGTTAGTTTAATATTTCACCAGGCCAGAAACTACTGAGATCATCTAACCTAACTCTCTGAATAATAATGGCCACAGGACTGCCTTGAATTAACTTCCCTTTTAACTGGAGGAGACCTCTAGAAACACATATGAACTTGATTTAAATTATTCCAGTGATGGTAAATCTACCACAAGCCATGATAAACTGTTCCAGAGTTTAATTAACATCTCTATTAAAAATGTGTGCTTTATTTGTAGTTTACATTTATCTGCTTCATCTTGCACCAACTGGATGTTATTAATGCCTCGTTTGGTTTAGAGTTCAAAAAGCCTTTTCACAGCAAGTTTCTGGTTTTGATATAGGTACTTACACGTTCCTTGACTTTCTCACCCTGAGGCAAGGTTTTGAGGACTCCAGTCATTCCTACAACTCCTCACCTTCTTGACATGTAGACATGAGACACTGGTACTTATTTTTTTTCTGAGTTCCCTGACTATTGGGAGCCACGGTCTGTATTTCAGTCTAAACTTTTGGTCTATAGTGCCCTATTCACACACCGAAAGATGGAAATTGTCTTTTTCACCAAAGCATCATTATCAGATGATAATCTTCTTGAAAACTTCCTCCATAGAGGACTGAGACAGGGAGGCACATGTCACAACCAACACCTACCAGGACAGCATTTATGAATTTAACTGTTACTACTAGTAGCATCAAGTTGTTACTGCTAATAGCAGATAGTGGTACATTCAAAAGACATGCTCACAATCACTCCTCACTGCCTGGCTGGAGCAGCCATTGAGGGGCCAGTCCCAGTGGTGTTCTCAGAAGCAGAGGGTCATGCTGAGGCTCTGGGGGCTTCAGGTGGGTGCTCAGCAAGTCCCTTGAGGTTCTGTGCTTTGTCAGGCTGTGTGCAACAACCACCACCTTCCTCAACACTGTCTGAGTTATACAACCTCCACAGGTGCCAGCATGCCCTGAGAGCCTTGCACAAGCTCTTGGTGGCCTGAACTTATCTATGTGGATTTGCCAGGACCAGAAATCTCTAGAGCTTGTTGGGTGATGACAGACTTTCACACTTACTTCTCAGCACACAATTTTTCCTTCTTCAGCCTGCTGTTTCCAGGTCAGTATTTCTGTATCCACATGCAGAGGATCCAGAGAAACCATATACACAAACTCACCCAGAAGAGGTGTTCATGGTATCCTGTCATGATGTTCAAACCTTCTCCAGAGTCACTCCTTCCCAGGCCCCTCACCCATAATTACAGCCTGAATACTCCTATCAGCATGTGGACACTTCAATGTGCCCCAACATCTCTTTACAGCAAATTTCAAAAATCAGATGATCCTGCACTCACAATCTGTCCTTATATCCTAATTTACCTCTTCCCCAGGCATCTCGATATCAGAACAAAGTTTCTTATGAGTGCCTAGAATCATTTTTACACAATCTTTCACATAGACCATCTTGTGGCTAAATATATACTCAAATATCTATAATAACAGTATGGAAAAACATACTATTGTTTCAGTGTTTAAAGATTTTTTTTATTTTAAATGTTCTTCATTCTCCCCCCTCCAATAAAGCGGAAGTGAGCTTTACATATTTCTCAGTCTATTGCAGGTGTTTAACACCTTTTTATCTTCAAAAGATAATAATGGGTGTAAAATAATAACATTTGTCTACAACTCCTTCAAACTTCTAAAAATGACATCTGAAATATATCAAAACGGTCTTTAAATAGTATATCATGTGATTTTGAAATGAAAAATCTCACTGGTTCCTAACATCCTCTGTAGAATATTTTAGATTATATTCTTTCATATATGCTTTGTACATCAAAGTAAATTTAAATTTAGAAAAAAGAACACAAATATCCTCAGCAGTAATTTTCTGCTATTTCCATGCATTTTAAACAGGAATAAGTTAAGACAAACTAATCACTTAGATCCTAAAATATTCATATATTTCAACTTTGCACAAAAAGAATTTCATGACAGTGTTGGACACATTTGAGACCAATATGTATGCAATATATAGAAGAAATCAAATGCAGTACGAGATTCTGGCACTGATTTTTAAAGAACAAAATAAAATACCCCTAGATTAAACACTGGTACATGTAGCATTTGAGGGATGTATTATATTTTCTTTATCTACCTGAAAAAATAGAAAAGAATGAACCTAGAGACAGCATTAAAAATTCTAAATCAAGTGTGTAACATAAATTAAGACTATTATTTTAAAAACCAAGCAGGTTTATAAAGAGAGTTTATAAACAAGAGAGTTTATAAAAGAGAACTTGGTGTGAGAAAAAGATGGATACTCTTCTTACACTGCACAGATCAGAATCAATTCTACTAGTAAATCACTATTGCCCACCTCGACACACTAAGCTTTTTTTTTTTTATAACTTCTCCCATATGTGCACATGTTTAAAATCAAACAATTCACTGAAGTGCAAGAGAAATTACTAATAGTTCTGGACACTATGTGATTCCAGTATAATATAAATTCTACATCATGAGACACTCTGTCGAACTGACTGATGTTTCTTCCCATATCTAGCTGATCCTGCATGAATATGCCACCTTTATCAAGAGTTATTCGTGTGTCAGGGTTTGTAGAGTACGAGGTTCTTATATAGAGCTATAGCAGTTCGGGTTTGAAAGCATGCGTATTTTTATCCAGTAAAATAATCCTCCTGCGGAGTGCAACTCATGATGTGTTGCTTCTGTTAGGGCTTTTGTGTGCTCTGCAGAAAGACAGGCATTATATTCTTCAGAGAGGACCCCAAATTTTACAGTTCCTAACTCTAAATTACCAGAAATCTACTTCATGGAGCCTTACAACTGAGATTACTATTTTAATAGGAAGTTAACATTCAGTAATGTTGCTTCTGTGCTATCTAGTAGTGATATATTTTCATTTAATCTTTCAGTCTACATTTCATCTCTACTATGTTGTTGACTTGCCTTTTTAAGTTTAAACAAGCCTGGTACAGGGCAGATCCCATCTCTCAGCATTATTATTTCTCACTTTCTCTGTGACCTCAGGAAGACAACTCTTTTTCCACGCAAACATACAAATAAACCTACATATTTTCTCAAACATCAGGGCCAGAACAATTTTAAAACCAGGGCTGGGAGCTTCTCTGGAAATTTGCCAAATTATTCTGGAATAATTATTTCAATAAACTCCAGTAGCTTCACAAGTGTGGACACACCCTAGGAACAGAGACAACACTTCTGCAGCAAGGGATGAATTCCACAACAAATCCTCTCCATAAATTACCACCTCAGCAAGCATGTAGCAATTCCTCTCCCTCTACACATCTGGTCTTGGTCTTAGCATCTGCCAACACATTTTCAATAGATATTTTTGATATGAGGGGGTTTTGTCCTCCTTTGTTGTTCTTATGGTCCTAATTCTGACCTATTCCTTTGTAAAACTGTCTGAGAATCCTCACCTAAAAAGGTTCACTGATTCAAAGCATTATTATCATAATTACTCTTGTATTTAATTGTGAAGTTCTACTTGCTGCTTGCATGCCAGTAAGGACAAATTGGCTCTTTTTGCTATTTTTATATCAATAAGGGTGTGTGCTTGTTCTGTAATAACTGTTTTATGTGTCAGCACTTCTGTTATTTTGTCTTCCGTTAACTGGTCGCATCCCACTATTTTCTGTTCTCATTCTTGCTGTTTTTCTAAGCCTCTTCAGCCAATTAAGGAAAAAAAAATCAGACAAAACTTTTTCCTTTCTCAAATTGGCATAAACGTATGTAAACAGAACAACATGACAAGTATACAGCTAATATTCTGCCACATGGTATTTTTGTCTGCCGGTGTGCATATCTGTATGTGCACGTGCACATTTGCCAGTTTATACATCAGCAATTTTGACAAGTGCTAGTTTCCAGGAAGCTGTGCTGGCACAAATTATCTCAAGAATATTTTCCTTTGACCAGGAACCACTCAACCACTGGACCAAATGAAAATCACTTAAACAGGGGATTACTTGAAGCAGTGAGAAAAGCGAGACGTGGTGTTACTAAAATATGATCAAAAGGAAAAATTATTAGTGACGCATTTAAAGAAGACACGAGAGATTCCTTTATTCCTTTATGTAAAAGTATTTTAAGTACTTGCCATCAGAGCGACTATCCTTTTCCTATAAGCACTTAAAGTCTTCGTGGGATCAAAGGCCATACGACACATACTACATATCCCGAGATCTGTAGAGCAGGGGAAGCTCCAGGGATAATTCAGAGGATGAAGGTGGTAATAACAAAATGAGAGTTCATCTATCCTGCGATAATTTGGGGGACCACAGAGCACAGACCTTGGTGTTACTTTTCTTGCTGATATCGGGTCTCCCCATCTCCTGTTTGTTCACCTCCTCCTGCAGTCAGAGGCCACATTATCCAGCTGTCCCGTGCCAGAACACCGCTGCTGACAGCTGTGTGCTATCGTCTTGGCATGAAAGCTGCATCTGAATTGTCTGCAAGTCGCAGCTGAAGGCCTGCAAGCTTTCTTACCCCAGGCTATGAGATATATGGAAGTGTTTAAACTAATCTGGTTTCAAAGGGCAGATGGCAGTTTTGGTCTGGATCTTTTTGGCTTTAGCACAACTCTAGAGAGCTGAGTAGCCATAAAGTGGAAGCAGTATAATGCATTTCATATATCTTATCCAGTTTCATCACTTAAAGCAGTAAAATTAAAAAGCAATCAATCAAAAAGAAGTTCTTAATCACTATTCCTTGGTAGGGTGGGAAAGGGCAAGAGAAATGAAACCACTATGAATATCAAACTAGCCAAGATCTCATTAAATGAATATGATCTCCTACAACACTTAAACTGTTGGCCCACCTCAGTGCCTTTAGGGAATTCCTCACATGTGGCCCTTGTCACGCCACACCCAAAGCATTCGCTGCCTCCTCTGGAAAAGAGACATTTGAGGGCATCTCTGCCCCTAATCCCTCTCTCAGGCACCCACAGGAGAACATGGTCACTGGTGACAGAAGGCAGGGCTGACACAGCAAGAGTCAAGATGAAGGGAGCTGAGATTCCTCCACAGGTCACAAAGCATCCCCCAAAACGCAGGAGAGCTGCAGGTCATTCTCCTTTGCACAGAGACAGGATGCCCTTATGTCTCAGCGGATAGTCCTACACCAGACTGTCATGTAAAATAAAAACAACCTGTCTTGCTTGCAGATGACTAATTTGGACCCCAATAGCAACATAAAGTAACAGCTCCAGGCTAATTTGTCCTGCTCTTGGCATCAGGCTGCCCGCTCAGACTGTTTCTAGCACCTGAGCTAGCTGGCACATTTCTGCCCTCACAGCACTAGGTTGGATCCTGGAATCAACACAAATAAGGTGATTCCCAGGGAACCAGGGAAGCTAGGGGACACCTAGCCAGATTGAGAGGGAGTCTTTTGGCTAACAGAAGACCAAACAAAGTATTATTCACCTTCACAGACTTTTAAAGGAGATTTTCAAACACATTCCTTAACGTATCTCATATTAATTTTACTACAGGAAGGAGAAACCTAGGGTATTTTGATAACCTGGAAAAACCTGCTTAAGACTTCTGAGCTTACGGCATCTGTGTGCGCATATAAAACACTCTTAAAAGGTAGGTGTATGCATGGAACAACTAAATCAGATTATATGCACTTCCACCTTTTATGAAATTACATAAGCATGCAAAAGAGGGAGGCTACATGTAAAAGAGTGAACTACAATTGTCTGTATCAAGATAGGCACAAGTTTCAGGAAATGATTTTGGCACGAGACTTGGAATAGTAAATTAAGATATAAAGATAAAACATGGAATCATGACACATCTGCAGCTTAGATAAGGCCGCATAGCATAAAATACTGTAGAAATCTGGTTTTATGCCATGACAGGTGGCTACAGATTCCTGCCAGACAAATGACAGCTAACAGACAGCAGCACTTAGAGAACATAAATCACAGAAACCAATTGTAATATTCAGAAATTCTAGCAGTAAGAGCTTAAGTTACACTACGGGTGGGCAGAACAAAACAGACTTTGAGATCCATCAGGAAGTACAAGACTTAAAATATGGGAACAGGTTTGACTGTTCATACTAACTGAAGATCCCTTTAATTCTGCTCACAGTATCTTCTATCTTGCCCTCCTACTGAGAGGAACAGTTACTTACTGGAAAACAAGTGAAAACGTGCTGCAGTGCACTGTGCACATAATACTTTGAAGTTAAATTTCACATTAGAAAATCTACAATTTAAAGCAGATAAATAAAAAATTTCTTTCCAGTAAAGTGAATAGCTGTATTTACTTAAACCAGGATATGTGGCACTGAAAAAAAAACCCTATATTTTTTACCTTTTGTAACTTAAATAATTTAAAATGTTTTAAATCATTACATTCAAAACACTCATGCGTTTTATATTCTCCAACATCTGTCTTGCTTGTTCAGTGTTAACATTCTGTTACCTGAGTAATAAACATAAGCATCTATATTTTGCTTTGTTTTCAGTCTCTATGTCCTTCATTCTCTCTTCTATGAAGAGAAGCATTTAATTCAAGTAAGAATTTCTACTATTATTTGATTTTGTAGGGACAAAGAATACAAAGACAAAATTAAACTGACTGGTCAAAATTAAGTACGTCCTCTATCTTTTGTCTGAGCAAGTGCACTTTTACAACAGAAGCCCCCAGACATACATAACAAAAATATCTAGAGATTCTACATTAGGCAGAATTTGCTATTTTATCTGTAAATTATAAAACTGTTAGGATGTCAAGCATGGGCCAACTTGCAGTTTTCAGGAGTTTCTGTGAGGATCTTTATATGCTGGTTTTTTTCCACTGAGCTGCTACAGGGTTTCATGTTTTCTTTTGAAGCATCTGACACCAGCTAATGCCACACAGGAGGCAGGGGCTGTGTCACCTTGGTGGGACTCTTGTATACATCAGGGCACACAAAGACCAATTCAATGAGAAAGGAAGTGTCAGATTACCAAAAATTTAGGATGAGGGGTTGTTCTAGTTATCACCTCTTTACACCCAGTGAATAGTTAGAAGTCAGAGAAAGGAACTCTATGAAGAAAACTCAGTAGCCCTATCACTGTGAAAATACAGTAGGAGAGCTCACAGTATAATTTGCTGGGAAATGTGGAAAAAACAAGTCCTCCAACAAAACCAAACAAGTCCAGACTTTGCAGAACTTGGATTTATTTTTGCAAGTAGATGGAGTTTTCAAACATTGGAATCTTGATTTTTTTTTCCTCCAAGTGAAAAGGTCAAAAAAGGACAGTAAAGCAACTTTAAATAGTTTGTGAAATTATTCTTTAGGTAAGTCACTATGTATCCACCTTCTATGCTATTTGAAAAATTAACAAAATCATAGTCACAAGAGGAAACTCCTTTGTTCCCTTTCTCCCTATTGTACTGAAAATGATTCCCAGATATCAAAAAAGGAATATACCTCATATTATTATAAAT
This sequence comes from Apaloderma vittatum, assembly GCF_000703405.1. Classification (NCBI taxonomy): domain Eukaryota; kingdom Metazoa; phylum Chordata; class Aves; order Trogoniformes; family Trogonidae; genus Apaloderma; species Apaloderma vittatum. The sequence goes on along the minus strand of NW_009730073.1, from coordinate 14,945 downwards.
ATACAATGTTTATATTTTGCTATACCTACTAGATGGTTTTGACAGTTGCCCCCTTTTCCAGGAAAAGAATTTATTAAGTATATCTCAGTATTTCATTGACACAAAAAAGAGCAAGGTCTCAGCTCCCTGACACAACATCACTCAGGCAACAGAAAGCACAGCTGCAAATCCTGCACCAGTTTGCCCTTAGCCCAAAAGCTTTTTGCCACACCTTTGTCTCCAGTGTTGTACCACAGTATTTTTAATTGTGTTCTGACTTTCTGCTACTTACTTAAGAGTTGCTTTGGTCTTTCTATTGTACCGGTCATCAAAATGCACATCCTCCCACATACATCCCCAGCGTTCTCCGTACTGAGAAACATCTGTAAGATGCTTCCTATTCTTTCAAATAGCTGAACCAAACAAGTTTGTTTTGTGCTTACCTTGAAAGAAGGATCTTATTACACTAGGGGCTGGGAGATTAGAGAAGTTGCTGTGTCTCAGATAAGTTGCTCATGCCCGTTGTAAATGTAAACTCCAACAAAACAAAATGATGTAAGTCAGTCTGTCATAATGTTACACATAGCAAAAATTATCCTGTTTCAGGTGTTAATAAATTAAAATGTCCAAGTGACTGGCTTCAAACAGACTTAACCCACTACAGTTACTATAGCTGTCACTGTCAAATAAAACTGCAGTAGTAGAAATTTGACACATTAAATGTGATTAACAGTTACAAAGGCATTTGTAACTACTTGGAGGAGACACCACAGGCATTAAATAGAAACACTGGCACTTCATACAGGAGAATTTGCGGCAATTAAAGCTGGTCCTACATTTGACATGGCATAAAGAGGAAATCGGTCACTTCAATGCCTGCAGCAGTCTCCTCTCTATCAGTGGAAATGGTTCAGCTGGAAACACATGGAAAGCCTTTGTGGGCTGTGCCTTCCAAATTTCTCAGGGCACTTCTGTCCATTATAGTAATTCACTGACACACACATCAGGTTCTTTGCAGCTGCCTGAAAAAGAATAGGTGGGCCTATCCTTAAGTCTTCTGCCAGATAACATTGAATAACAGCATTGTGTAAGGTCAATACAGACATTAAAAAGTGTTTTTGTGGCTATGCTGCACACAGAATGAAGACTATTTAATTTCTCCCTTCTAAAAATTCAATTCAATACTTTTTGCAGTGTTAGGTATGCTTCCACTGCAGGCAAGATGTAATTATAGCCTAAATAAGCAGAGCCTAGATAGCTTTAATTTATTCAGTTTGAGAAGCAACATCAGTAAAGGTGTGGCAGCACTGACTTTAGCAAAATCTGGAAAACCAAGTACTCACATGTCTTCATATAGCCTAGTGTAAACCCAGTGCCACTGATATGGTTACCTGAGCTTGCTGTCAGCTAGATGAAAGCACATACTGCAATCACAGCTCCCAATTGCAATACACATATATCCTCACTTGTTAAATTATTAAAGACTCTTATTTTGTACAGGGACTCTCCACGGGCTATTATTACTTATGGTGCAGTTTTCCTATATTGAGGATGGCAGGGCTGTGGTGCAGATTCACAGAAATTCCCAAAAGCATTTCTACCTTATTCTGCTGGGGCAAACCCACATCAAGGGAGAAGCTTTGACCTTTTCAGATAAGGTGATTTGAGTTCCTTTGCCCTCTCCAGTCTCTCTAGAGTCATTATGCAATTGTGCTTTTCTTGTTCCTTGTATTCAGGGAACTTACAGAATGTAGGTATTTATGACTAATGGCCCCACTTCCAATACCTGCAAGCTTTCACAAAGGACCAGCCATATCTCTCTTAAAAGTATTTTAAAAGCAAGGCAGAGAATATTACAAATATGAATTTTAATATGATCTCAGCCATAAACTTTATTGCCTTCTAAAATAACTAACATCTGAGAAAAATCAATACTATAACAGATTTTGTTACAGATTTGCTATTTCTCATAAAGCAATATTGTCACAAAATAAATAATCAAGTCATTCAAACTCAACAAGTTGTCTAGTCTTCAGTATATCCCACAAGTTCAGCAAAGGACATTCACACAGCCAGAACAGACTGATTTTCATTCATTCTTTACAGCTGTCTAAAAGATCTTCTTTTCTCCCGTTCTTGTGTTGTCTCCCACATATGTCATCATTTGACATCATTTGAAGAATGTAAAAAAAAAAAAAAAATTACATCATTTGAAGAATGTAAAAAAAGAACTCCAGCTAGATGGAATAGCTCCTGCATGAGATTATTACAAATACATACACATATGAAATGGGGAGGAAATGAAACAGCAGCAGAACTCAAAACACCCCTTCAGGTTTATCCTCCTCTACCTAGGTAGGGGAGGAAAGTTATTCTTATGCACAGTGCTTTACAGGCTTGAGTTTAAAACCTTCTGAGGTACATGCAAGCTAGCTACATGGCTTGAAACAACAGGAAAGGACAAGGTACATTTTTCACTACATGGCAAGGGGATATATTGACTTTTAGGCACAGTGATAATTAGTTCTAAATGAGTGGTACTACACTGGCCCTCATTTTATCTCTTCCCCCTGTAAAGACATAATAAGATATAGGAAAAAATCATTATATGTGAATATATAACACAATCTCTTCAAGAGATACTCAACCTTGACAAAACTCTGCTTAACAATTCTCCTCACATATCCACATTTGTCTATAGCAGATACTTACTTTACTCATGAGCATGCAAACATGTCATTCAGCAGTGCCCCTTTCTACTTAAGAGTGCTGACAAAGCTGTTGTGGTTTAAAATGAGGAGCTCCAACCTCTTTGAAAGAAGAGCCCTTTGAAGGGGACCTCTGACAAAATCTCAGCCACTTCAGTGGCCAAGTTCGGCCTCTTCATAACCCATTTTTTACGGGCAGCTTAAAAGAAGAGGTAGATCTGGCCATGACCACCTGATGTCCCCTTTCTGCTGTCTCCATTGGGAGCACACAAGCATAGATAGGAGTGGTGACCTCCTGAGCACTGGCTGCAAAATCTGCATGAGCTCATCTCTGAGCTTTTCAGTGCTCCCTCTCTTCTCTGGCACGCAGTGGATCTACAGCTGCCACCTCCTCCTGTATTTGGTTTACATATCAAATTTGCTGGGAAGCTAATATCTTTGTTCTCCATTCCAGAAGAGATAGACAAAAAGAAACTTCTATCTTTGCTATCGTCCTTTCCACAGCTCCTTGGTCATGGAATATTTAAACTTCTTCCCACAAGGTATCAAACAACATTATCATTATCTTTAATTACAAACTAACGTGATGTATTTTTATAATTAAAGGGAAGTAAATAACATTTAGAGTTTAATTCTGAGCTTCTGCAGAAGGCAGTGGTTAAGTTAAATCCCTTATTGGAAGTACAAAACTCTATTCACAAAAGACGAAGATGAAATAGACATAACAACAGACAAATGTGAATCATATCCACAATACCTTCTCTTTTAAAATAAGTATCTGTATCATCTCAGCAAGAAGAACCTAGCTGTAAAGAGTAGTTGGGGCAATCATATAATGCCCTAAAAAGGACAGCTTTGATCAGAGCTGTATTTCTTGTGAAATAAGGATGAAAATTGCTGTTTGCAGATCCTTAATTAAAGGGTAGGTATCAAAGCCTTTTAAACCATAGAGATTACCAGTTCCCAAAATGTTAAGCTTCTATTCTTCTCCTATACAGTCTTATTCCAACATGAATGTCTATCTTCAAAGCATGTATGCTGAAGAAGAGGCATGTCAAAGCTGTGAATACCAAAATAACAAGTCATGTACAGTGTTAACATGATTTTCAAAGAATTAAAGATTCAGTTCAATTATTTATACTGATTTAGTCCAATTCTGCGTTAGGCAGGAAAAAAACAAGCAGCACATGATATGGTGCATGTTGCCTTTTTACGGGATGAAAGGCAGCATCTGCTCCTTGGCACAGTGGAAACGACTGCCCCATCACACAGTTCAAACCAAAGGCAGCCAAAGCCCACTGACCCAACAACTCAGGGGCAACACCAGTCCATCCTGGCTAGACCTCAGGGAGCCTGAACAGGTTGTGGCTTGGTGGGGGTGGTTGAGTATGACATGCAGGCAAGCTGATCCTCAGAAAAGGAGCCAGCACTCCCACAAACTTTCGTTGTGGTCTTGGCCAGGCAACAGTGAGCATTGACGGGGGTTGAACTAGCAGGGCTGAAGAAAGAGCAGCTGAGCAGAGCTAATCTATGTGGCAAGTTAGTACAGCCCAGAACTGCTGAAAAATAAGCCACTTTTCCACAGTTGCCTAAAAGATAAGTTTTTAACACAGGGTGAGAAAGTTGCAGTAAATCACAGTACCAACAGCTATTTACAGCACTAAGGATCCTCAGGGATTCTTAAAGCATCAGAATCTTCCAATTTCTGTTACTACAGATAGGGTCTTTATTACAGAACTTACTATTTGTAACTCTCTCTGAATAACTGTAACATTGTGTAAGGTCTTACGGATACTTTACTAGGTTTCTATATTGCAAATCTTGCATGAAAATGTAGCACTGATCTGTAAAGTTCTGTTCGTTTTCATAAATACCACACTATAACTTTTTACTGCAGGTTATCATCATCTTCATGCACATTTCAACAAGTGTTCATCTGTGTTCACCTGCCATTCTGCTCACTGACTTCCTCTATGCTAGAGGTCTTCTCCAGCAATTTAACAACTTCCACAGTTCATAAAATAGTATGAGCACTACCATCAGGAAAAAATAGCTTTCATGAAACTAATCTCTCTACATAATGGCTTTTGGCCTGTGTCTGCACAGTCCCAAGTCCAGGAAGTAAGAGTTTATTTGAAATCATATAACAATGTCTCAGATTCCTAGTATTTGATACATCCATCTTATCTCCTCCTCTATTTCTTCACAGAAAGCCCCTTACACTCCTCCAGATAGTAGTGGTGTCCTGAGGGTTCTTGAAGTCACACCTGTCATCAAGTAATATCTTCAACCCTCTGCTGGCTAAAGCTCTTTCCTGATGGCATGAATAGCTTGAACAGAACTGGACACATCATCATTCAGATGGGTTTACAGAACAAAAACTTTTTGTTTTCAGTCAGCCAAAACTCTAAGACCATCAAGCAACTAGTCTTTGAGTAATTAGATCTTCCGCCAGGTACAGCATACAGCTTTGTGAGACAGGGCACTAGAAAACAGGTTGGGCTCTCTGAATTAACAATGAACAGTTGTCCTGTACATTTATCTGGAGGTAGTAAGATCCTCCCTTGTCTCTCAGATACATGAGTCTCAGAGATATCAGATGTCTTATCATTGCATCCTTACCAGTGTTTGTTCATTCTTTTCTGTGGCTGATGAAGAGGTGTAAAATGAAATAATAATAATTCTTTCTTTTTATTTATGCACATTTACCAAGTGGAGCTAGGAAGGGAAATAAAGAGCACACATGTAAAATTAATTGTTACAGCTGTTCCCTTGTCCCAGTCAGATGCTTGTTCACCAGCAGTGCTCATGCAGGCTGGATAAACCACCGGAATAATTGCCTCACAAATGACCAGTAACACAGATTTTCCTTCTTCAACCAGAGTATCTGCAGGTACTGCTTGACAGCCCCGTTCAGCATGACAGAACTGACAGCAGTCTGCATGTAGTCTGACAACTCTGTATCAGCAAATCTGCTTCCGATTACTGTTTAGCACATGAGATTACACAGCTATTAAAATCAGCACCTGGTGTTGATACAATGCCAAGTTCATACACAGTCAGTACGTTCTCCCATCAGCCACTCACAGCATCCTCCAGAGGGGAAGCCAAAGCTCTTGCCATCAGTTCTGGCCCTTCTGCCTCCTGCTGCAAAAAAACCTGCTGCTCTCGAGTAACAGCTGTAGCCCAGGTCATGGAGTGAAGTAAAACTGGGCATAGCCTTACGGGCTTTATTTAACTTATGTTGGCATGTTACAAACATTTTCTACCATGTGAAAGGGGAGGTCAAACAGGTTCTTCAGTAAGAATCTGTGAAGAAATTTGAAAAGTGACACGATTTTGTTTGGCCCTCCAGACTAAAAGATACAGCCGTAGGAAGCCTAGTGCCTAACCAGGGCTACAGAAGTCACTGTAGCTGCAGTTTACAAGAACACTGTATGGCATAGCTGTGCAGAGCAGGTACTTAGACCTGGTTTGACTGATTTATTTTTCCTTATCTGAACAAACACTATATTGGGAATGGACATATAGAAGCTGATGAAATAGCAAATTTTCTTTGCTCTAAGTAAAATAAATATGGCAAAGATCAGTAGGAAGTAAAATCAAACCATTCGCAGAGATCCCTTCATTTTTCCAGTAGCCGTGATGAATGATACTTTTTGAATCTCTCAGTGGTACCAGGACCAAACAAGTATCATGAAGTCTTACTACCTCTTCTGCACAAATGGTCACTGCCATTCTAGAGCATTTTTGCCTCATGGAGGAATCAGAACCTCTTCTTCTGGAATACTGTGTCCAGTTTTGGTCCCTATTATACAAAAAAAAGATCTGGACAGGCTGGAGCATGTCCAGAGAAGGGCTACAAAGATGATCAAAGGACTGGGAAGCCTGTGATGTGAGGAAAGGCTGAGAGAACTGGATTTGTTCAGCTTTGAGAAAAGAAGGCTTAGGGATGACTTTATCACCATGTTCCAGTATTTAAAGTCTGGCTACAAAGAACGACATTCATGTTTTACAAGGAATCACAAGAAAAAGACAGGGATGATGGCTACAAGTTACTTCTGGGAAGATTCTGATTGGACATAAGAGGAAAATTTTTCACAATGAGAACAATCAGCCATTGGAATAACCTCTGCAGGGAAGTGGTGGATTCTGCAGCATTGATGACACTGTCAAGGTTCAGCTGGACAGGGTGTTGGCCCATCTTGCCTAGTCCATGCTTTTGCCAAGAAAGGTTGGACTGGATGATCCTTTAGCTCCCTTCCAAGCTGGTATTCTGTGATTGTTTCTATAATCGAAAAAAAATTTCCAACAGTGGATGCTGTAAAGCAGAATGGTCCTCAGAGGACTGAGATCTCTGTGTTCACCTCCTTTGGCTCTCCTGTCCCATGGCACCACATTTTGCCATCCTCTCCCCTTTGAGGACGTACAGATTCTCTGCTGAATGCCCCAGTCTGCTCTGAGAAGAAATAGGTGTTTCGAAGGATAGAGGAAAGGATATGAGAACACAGTGAGCTTCTAGCCTCTGCTCCTTCTTCTGCTGGAGAAGGGAGGCTGTGCAAGTAACATCTGTTCTGGGCTGCAGGAGAAAGGCAGGAGCAGTGTAGAACCAGATGCTGCAGGTTCAGGAGGAGCTGAACACAGGATCTGTACTGTCATTTCTGCAAACTATTACACTGCCACAGCAGTAGCATCTAGAACTTCTGAAACCACTTGCTACTGAGATATTATGGTCATTCAGTATATAACCCATCGTTACCCTAGAGATCAATACCTATTCTGCAGCCTCTTGTAGACTGCATCTCCACATGGTTCCTGCTTATGAAATCTTCCTCCCCCTAAACAATTGGTTTTCCCTTTGCAGCAGGCTGCCAGGCTATCTTTGACCTACCGGCACTTCCTACACAGGACTCTCTCTGATCCCTCTGAATCTGATCCCTTTGATACCTTTTTTTTTTTTTTTTTAACATCTACCTACATCTGTGGCTTCCAGATGACTTTCTTTCAGATCAACATTGCTGCATGAACATGCAAGTGGGCAGGAGTCCAATGGGGGCATAAGGCTCAGTGTAGGCATTTGCTGTGATCTTGTGGGAGGTACCAGGGATCTAGTTTCTCATAAATCATGGAACTTTTCATTTGCTAGGTACTAATACTAGAGTGACAAATGAGATAGCAATTTCATAACAGTATCTTCTAGGGTGCAAAAGCAAATATTATTGAAAACTTAGAATAAAATCCCAAATGTTGGTATGGAACAAATATTCCTTGTTTATTTTATTACAAGAACTTGTGGATATCAAATGAAGTAAGTCACCAGGTCCAAAATAAACAAAAATAGGAATTGCTTCTTACAGCATGATGTTAAGTTGCAGAACAATAGGGGCATTATCATGTCTCTGATGGTTTTGGCCATTCTGTAAAGGCCAGTTCATTCCTTGACAAAAGTACATGTTTAACACCAAAGTACACAGAATAGGTCAGAAGCTGGAATATATCATATAAAGAATGGAGCCACATTTCTATAACTCAACATTTTGAGAGAGAGCAAGGCCATCACACAAAAAATAAACCAAGAAACACTTTGTCATGCAAGGTGGTATTCCACAGAATAAGCAAGCTTCTAAGAAGTGATTTTTCTGTAGAATTTCAATAAGGGATTAAAGCACATTAGGTGATAGTCATCAATCTTGACTATGATTTTTTTGGTTACTTTTCCTGTCACAGTATTTTCCAGGTTAAAAAAATCTGTTACATATTCATAACTCTTCCCAATCAAATCTTGAAGTTGTCTTCTCATCACTTAAATTATTACTTTGAAGATATTATAAGAAGCTATGATTGTTTTTCCTGAGCCATCTTCATGTAGTCTTTATAGTGTCTTGTTTCTAGGTTGTTTTAAACTATTTTTTCACAGCTCTTTAGTTTTTTACAAGACCATAAAGAGTTTTAAGGTGAGAAAAAGTGCAACAGTGTATTTAGGGAAAATAAATACAAGCTTTACTAAGCATGAGCTAGGAAATGTGTGTCAAACTAGATTTCACAACTCCAGACTAAAACCAATTGAATGTCAGAAGAAGTACACCTGATTTAAGAAAGCCAGCTGCAAGTACCAGCTGAGCCTGATCCTTTCTATAACTTAAGTGCTTTTGTTTATATTTTTCTTTATCCTTTTGGCATTTTTATGGCTGCACCTAATAAGTAAGATTTCTTACAGACAGTATGATGCAGCCCCTATCACCTCATACAGGGAAAGTATAGTTTATCATCCGTAACAGTGAAAAGAAAGAAAAAAGAAAAATAATCAAATCTGTCAACTCTTTCAAAGTATAATATGTGAAAAAATGATATATTGCAACTGGGGCTGCAGACAATTGCTTAGGGATTAGATTCAGTTAGTATTTCTTCTGAGACATAGATTCTATTCAGATGCCTTCTTAATGATAGTGCTACTTATCAAAGTCGCCTATTTAAGAGTGGTGACAGTCTCTACATCTTGTCTTTCATTTCTTTGAAAAAAACTACTTTTCTCTAGTAGGCAAAACTCATCCAAAAATTGCTCTCATCCAAAAACGCTGCTCTATAAGTCAGTTACTATATCATCTTTCGAGGAAAGACTCCTCTCTCTATGCCTGAATCTCCAAAAATAACACATGGGCTAGGCTCCAGTTCAGAAACATACATATACTTAAATCCTATTGACTGTCTCCTGCTTAAAGATATGGACACACAAGCGCTTTGCTATATAGGGATGGCATTCAAGAAACCTCAACTCTCTACACCTTTTGCACTTTTCAAAACAATTATCAACTTTTCAGTGATAAGTTCAGGCTCTCAGGATCTTAACTGTACAGGGAATAAGTACCCACAGTTTGCAGTCACTCCCTAAGGAACTGAAATTGTTCAGCACAGAAATTTGGATTTGAGTTCACAGTATATGTACTCTGAATTACGGAATTTGATGCAGGCAGTATGGGATTTTACATGAACCTCTGAAGAGAGTTCCCAGATGCCAAAGTAATGCAAATGAGGGAAAACAGAATTGTATCATTAGCAGGTCTGTACTAATAAAACTCACAGGAAACTACAGGTATTAGCTGAGAATCTTGACTACTGCATTTCTTCAAGTTTATGCCTTAACAAAACTGGCCACTGAATCAAAATTTAAAAAGCAACACTGATTTTAAAAAGTAAGTAAAGTCGTTCTTAGTTTGTTCTTGATTACATGTGGGTGAAGATGATTGGGAAAGAGAGCTAATTCTGGTTAAGATTGTCAGAAAAAAAAGGAAGAGGAAAGGAAAAGTGATATAAGATCTATGAGACAGACTGAGTATGTTTTATTTAAATCTGGAGAATTCTGAACTACAAAGTGAAAATAAAGGGCCAAACTGAGCAAATGTTTGAAGACAGAAGTGTGGTCATGTGATTGCAGTCTATTATCAGACATAAGTACTTCCAAACATCATTTTGTCTAAAATCAGAACATTCTTTTTAGTTGAAACTAATCAGGATCTTTTAGAAAATATTTTGCTGGAGTTGCCTTAAGGGAATACTTCTAAACACGTGTTTTGATAACAACTAGGCAGGTGGCCAGCTATGATCTCTACTCCTGATCAGTTAATTGCACATATCAGATTTGCTTCTCCATTCTCTTCCTTCCCACTTGGCCTGCTTTCTTTGCTTCTTCTATAGAAGACTAACATTTGGAGTATTGGGCTTTTTATACTGTTTATTGCAACATCTAGCAAAATGTGGCATAACCTGATGGAGACCTTAGCATGCTTTAAGAGTAAGGCATGTATTAATAAAAGTATTATTGGATAATAAATTGTTCCGAAGAGAAGGGCCTGCTACTACGCCCATGCATTTTTTCAAAATAAGCTGAAAATATAGAGCCTCAAAAACATCTGATGGCTTATGAAATACAAATTACAAAATCACAGTTCTCTCAAATTCTCTGTTTTAACTACATGAACAGTACTGCTGATTAAGCTCAAACAGCCTTGGGGGAAGTCAGTTCACTGACAAAACTTCACCAGCACCTCTGGAAAGAATGCTAAGTTTGCATGCTGGCACAGAGCTTCAGCCACCCTAACAGGTAGAAAATCACAGCGCACCATCTCAGTACAAGCAAAAAATTCAAGGTAGAAGAGGAAAGAAACCTGTCTTTCCATTTAATGAAACAATAAGGAATAAATAGGAAGACACAACTCTTATGCTGTTGATTCCCTTCTCAGATGTGTGTGAGGACAGCTAAGGGCTGTGAAACTTCACAGTGAAGTGAGAAGCATAGTGTTGCCCTAGGGATGCTTATCATTATTCTTCAAGAACACTTTCAATACAGAAGCTTTTGAAGTTTCAGAACCAGATTATTTTGGTTTGGAATTCATACAGAACTGTTTTGCATTATCTCAAGTACAGTATTACAAATATTTGTTATTTTTCGAGAGATAGGAAAACATATTTGGGGGGACTGGGTGACCATATGGCATAAACTGCCACTGCTCCTTTGACTTCATTTTGGCTATAACTCACACAACTGAGGATCTAACCCAGTGAGAAAAAGTAACTTGCCTCCAGTCATACCCACGTGATAGAACCAGGAATAAAGCCGCAACTTCTGACTCCCAATCATGGGTGAATTAACTAATACTTCCTACAGGGTGCATCTACATTATCCTTGAGGACAACCTCAAAGCCAACTTCCCAGCCCTCCCCATTATCTAGATGCGGGAATGCCTGTGAGGCTTCCCTTAGAGTGTTTCACCTGGTGAGCCAAGAACCAAAAACCTCCATTTTGCTTAGATCTTAGGATACTCAAAAGGGAACCAATCAAAGCTGGGCCCTATGAAGAGCCACAGGAAAAAAACCACAGGCAAATAGCAATAAAAATTCAGGACCAAAGACAGGTAAACCAAGGTTGTTTTCTCCTCCTAAGTCATGAGGTCAAAGACCTGCCACTGCAGCACATATAAACATCAGAGAGGCCTTTTTTTCCTGAAAGTCAAAAACTGCTGGGGCTACCTTCAAAGACAGTGTTAACTAGAATAAGTTGCTCTGCAACAACTGTGCAGAGTGCTGCAGATTATGGTAAATTATGGTAAGTCTGATGACACACTCTGTGATAACAGCAAGTCAGCCTTTCAGGAAATGCCAAAGGGTCTTGATTTTTCTGCCTAAATGTGCTGTAGTTGGAAGTTCTTGGACTGTAAGTGCTGTAAGCAGAGAGTGGGAGTAGGTATCAGCAATACCTGGACTAACAACACGTTTGTGATAAAGCAGAAACAGGGTGTTAGCTTTTATCAATGCAAATCACACAGGAGGATGGATTTGAGTATTCTAAAGGATCTCTCCTTACCACAAGACTGACTAGCCTCATGAAACAATATCCTCCTAACACTTTAGAAGGGTGATGATCAGCACTTCTGACTACAAGTGGGACCTAGATTGACAACTACTGCTTGAGCAGTGCTGACCTACCACAAAAGGCTCTAAAAACGGTCTTCCACCTCTTTAAATCGTCAGCCCATTGTCGATCAACAGGAGACAGCTGCCCTGGTAGATGTGCATGATGAAAGCTTGCAATTGCGCTGCTGCTGGTGGGGTGACATTTGTAATAGGATATCCAGAATCTACACCACACTTAGAAAGGTTGTGGCTAGCACAAATGATGGTTACGTGGCCAGTGAGTGGGCTATCATGATGGCGCTGCATTTCCTATGATGATTCCTGACCTCTTCTCTGAGTGTCTATTGGAGCTCCTATGGACTGAAATAGAGGAAAGGTGACACAAGAGGTACAGCAAAGTGGTGCAGGTGGCATGTATATAAAGCAATATAGTAAATCAGTTGATGTATATGATATGTTAGGCACAGCACGAATACTAGAACAGCCTTGTTTAGCATGGGGAGGGTGTTAGTGTAACCACTGTCAACTGTTTGATAGGTTTGATTGTTTCTTTCACAAAGAATTTTTGTTAAGATTTATATTTAAGAAATACTTCCAGAAAGTTCTCATTTCTATAATCAACTATCTTTTATGGCTTTGACCTAATGAAGAACTTTTGGCATAAATAGCAGCCCTAGGCTTTGTTCTGTTTCCCTAAAAATTCCTAAATTAAGATCTAACTTGCCTAACTTGAGTCTTGTCTAATTCTTGCCTAACACTTAGATGAAAAATGAAGCAACCTCTTTAAGAGCTTGAGGTCCTCACATAGTAAAAGGAGTATGGTAAACCTACCAAATATTTCTCAAGGAAGATTCTTTCTCGAGTTTAGAGAAGTTTAAGTAATGAATTTAAGAAGACAGTATCTCCCTCTGCAGGACTTCAGAGACACCTCTCTCTCTCTGGTTTCACAGAGGAAACACAAGTACTTGTTCCAGAAGAGCTTTTTAGATGTGAGTACAAGCTGGATATCCAATTTCAGTAACTTCAGGTCATATCCTACCCCAGTAATTTCCACGATTAGAATCAAACATTTAGTGAGTAGTCCAGTGGATTTTAATCAGACCACTTGTGCTTGAATGCTTTGCTGGATTAGTGACTACACAAGGAAGCATGAGCTGATGATAAGAAGGTGTAAGTGAAGTGTCATGTCACATAGGTTCTATTTCTGGCTCTGGTACTAGTTTATTCTGTGCCTTATACAAATCACATTATATATGTAGTATTCTTATTTTATGTAAGAAGAAAAAGTTATTAGCAACCTTTAGAAAAATACTGAATTATATATAAACGACTGGTCTTATTATTACACACATCTGATCAAATTTTGTGGAAGCCATAGAATAGGGAATCAGAGATTCTTTAGTCTACCAGGCTCAACAGGGAAAATAGTGTCATAAATGCAAAATGCAATGCTTGAGCTTTAAAAGGTTAAATTGGTAATAATTAACCTTACTTCTCTTTTTCATATGTACAAAAGAAAGATCAAAGACCTTTAATAGACTGTTGGGACTTGCTTCTACTTAAAATCCAGAGAACTAAAAGGTGCTTTCTGTGAACAGTATTGCTCTCTTTTAAAAAAAAAAAAAAAAAGTTCTTTTAATTCTGTACAGCTCACTCGTAAATTTTATTTCACCATAAGCATTTCTGATTTTACCATGAAAGCAACAAATGGGCTGTTACCAAAAAATCTTCCAGTGAATGGAGGAAGCTGGAAGTAGCCTCAAGATCACATGCCCTGGTGTTTATGGGTGACTTCAGTCACCCTGATACTAATTGGAAAGATCACACAACCAAGCATAATCAGCCCCAAAGGTTACTGCAGCGCATTGATGACAACTTTCTGCTGCAGATGGTAGAACCACCAAGGAGGAAAGGTGTGATATTGGACCTTGTATTAACAAACAAAGAAGGTCTGGTCACGGATGTTACGGTTGGAGGCAGTCTTGGCTGTAGTGACCATGATATGTTAGAGTTTAGTATTGTTAGGGGGGGAAAAAAAAGGTAGTAAGTAAAATTTCCACCCTAGACTTGAAGAGGGCTAACTATGTCCTCTTCAGAGATATACTTAGAAGCATTCCATGGGCTAGGATTCTACAAGGTAGTGGGGCACAAGAGAGCTGTTCAACATTCAAACTCTACTTACACCAGGCTCAAGATAAATGCATTCCCTCAAAATGAAAACCAAGTACAGGAGGCAGGAGACCTGCATGGTTAGCCAAGGAGCTCCTGGAAAAACTCAAATGGAAGAGGGAAATTTACAGTAAGTGGAAAAAGGGTCTGGTTAACTGGGAGGATTAGAGAAATGCGGCCAGAGTATGTAGAGATTCAATAAGAAAGGCCAAAGCTCTCTTGGAATTTAGTCTGGCTAGGGAAGTGAAAGAAAACAAGAAAAATTTCTTCAAATACATGAATGAGAAAAGGAAGAGTAGGAAAAAGTGGGTCCACTGCTAAATGACATGGGAGATATGATAACAGAGGATGCAGAGGTGGCAGAATTACTGAATGCCTTCTTTGCCTCAGTCTTTACTCCTAAGACCAGTCCCCACAAATTCCAGTCACTGGAAGTAACGGAGCAAAACTGGAGTGAGCATGACTCTCCACTGGTCAGTGAGGATTTGGTTAGAGAACTTACAAAAACTGAAAATACATAAATCCATAGGCCCCAATGGGGTGCACCCACGTGTGCTGAGAGAGTTGGCTGATGTGGCTGAGTCACTCTCCATCATCTTTGAAAAATCATGCAGAACGGGAGAAGTGCTTGAGGACTGGAAAAAAGCCAGTATTACTCCAGTCTTCAAAAAGGGCAAGAAG
>NW_009730072.1:0-468 GCF_000703405.1 Apaloderma vittatum | reverse complement strand
TCTTTGGGACAAAGATCAATGTCATATGTCTGCAGATGGATAAGGAAAATTCTTTGCGTGGTAGTATCAAAAAAGAGCAAGTGTGAAACAAATCCTCATTCATGGTATACAGTATTACATTTTTTGATACGATTATTCTTTTTGATCTGCAACACACTGCTTAGAAGAAGCTATCATATAAACAAAATCTACAGTGTAGTGGATTCTATAAAGGGTTTTTTAATCTCTAAGTGGAAGAATTTATTATATCGAAATCAATACATTCCTCAAGATATACAACTCTCTTATGCTTTTCTACACGTCATGTATATGTGTGTACAAAGACATATAAACTGTTGATTTCTTTGGCTTTGGGGTTTTGACATTTTTTCCCCGTCCAGCAGTATAGCTGTTTATCTGCTCAAGGATTACTCTTGTGTGTATCTGTTGCTCATGTGCTGCTGGGAACTTGCCCTGCATGAATGTGTC
>NW_009730071.1:94314-99960 GCF_000703405.1 Apaloderma vittatum | reverse complement strand
CCTTGCAAAATAGAAAGAAAGCAGGACGTTTCTCGTTACATCTGTAGAGACGGCTCCGGTTGAGAAGTGCCGCTCCTCTGCCCCCCCGTCCCCGAAAACGAATCGTGCGTTTCCCCGAGATTTCAAGATTTTTACGTAGCTGGGAGACGTTTAAGGTTAAATAGTTAAGAGTTTTAAATAACGTTTTAAATAAAGTTTTAAAAATACGTGTAGTCTCCTGAAGAACAGAAGTTTTACCTCTCTTCAAGGGGACTCAAGATCGGCCCGAGTTTCCTTCGTGGACAAAGGCAGCACTCAACCTTTTAGTCTTAAAGCTGGTTTGTTGTTTTGGGGTTTTTTATTTGTTTTGTTTTGTATACTTTACCCTCTGCATCTTAAACAAACGTCAGCATCACATTTCCCTCACCGCGTAGGCAGCCTCTTAAGGATAACGGTTCTATTACTTTTAAGTTACTCTCTCCTTTTAGGAAACTCCAAAACCAGTAGAGTAAGGACGTCTACGTTCATGGGCTATGGACAATGACACTGCATTTTTTTTTATTTTTTTTTTCTTGATGGACTCATTATTAATAACTGCCTGGAACTGCTGAAAAACGAGAGAAAATCCCCTCTTGATTTTTTTTCTCTAGTGTTTTTGTAACTCAAAGGTTTAAGATGATTTCGGACTACATTCATACCTAGGCAGGATTGACAGACCGAATAAAGAACAGAGAACTGAGGAAACCACGTGTTATGAAACTGAAGGAGATAATGCTCAAAAAAGGTGGAGAGACCTTAAAACATGTGTCTTAGCCTAGACAGTGGCTGCACACGGGTGGAAGTGGATGCACAGCATTCCATGAATTTTTGTGTCGTGGGGAAGTATTTATTTGACTCTTGCCAATGGCTGATCCATAGGCAGTACTGCAGCAACCCCATAGGTACTGATACAGTTGCACTGACCTGATGTGAATGGGATCACTCCAGATCCCTTCAGCTTAATTCAGTTTTGGGAAGTATAAAAATTGCACAGAAACTTGCTGTAAGAAACTACAATTCCAAGCTGAATATGATTAAAAAAAAAAATACTTGGAAGGAAAATACAGTGGATATTTATAGAACTTGCTCGGTGACATCTTTTAATGTTTATCATTGAGTTACACCTCTGCAAGTCTGATCTTGGTGAAGTAGTGAAGCTGCCTATCAAGTTTTTAGGCTGGCTGCTGAAAACATAACTCCGCATCCCCTGTGATGTGTCACACTACTTCTCTGCTTTCGGTGCCTACAGAGGTCAATGAACGCACCCTCCTGGGTTGAGTGCTTCCTCCTGGCCTGTAGTCAATAGGTGCTGCGTGTTTGTCTGGTCCTCCCATTAAATGCATGAAATGTTCTCCCTGAGAGCTGTCACTACATCGTAGGTGACAGGGAAAGACAGGAATACCTCCTCTGGCTCCCACAGAGTCAAGGACCTAGGGCTGTGTCATCTGGTGATAACGAGGATGGTTGAGCAGCACCCTAAAGAAGGGCTGATGGAGAGGACAAATCCTGCAGCTGAAGAGCCTCATCCTTAACTCTGCACATTGGCATACTTCCGATGTGAGTTCAGGCACTCAGGACAACTAATAAAATTTAGAAAAAGTGTAAATTAAAAGTGACTATGAACTGTATTGAACCTCAATTTGTATACTCTTATTGACAACAGAACTGGCTGCAATTTGATTTAAATTAATACACTTTCAGAATAAAATAACACTGAATAGAATAAAAGCAGCTTTAGTTTTGAATGGATGTCTACATAGAATTGTTTGTGGTTTAACTAATCCACTCTAAAAATTAACTCTATTAATTTTCCTGGGCATTTCCATCCAGTGTAGCTTGTTTTGTCTCTCTCTTTTAGTCTCCTATCAGTAAAATGGAAATAGTCGTTGCCTGCTAACAGTTTAAAGTCATTGAGTTGAAGGGTCTTGGTAACGGCAGCATTTGTCCTGATACTCGGCATATATGTTCTGCAAAAGCCAGGTCTTGATTTTCTACACATGTGTAAAATTCTTGTCTGGCAGTATTTTACGAGAACTCTACCCAGCTGTATATGACCACAGGAGACATGCAGCAGTGGAGAACTAGGGCTTCATTGCGCATTTCAAACTTTCACTGAACATCTCCTTGGCTTCAGCTCTGTGTTTTCTTCAAAGAATATGGGCCAAGATTTAAGAACTCACTAACTTTAGTCGTCTTAATGAATGGTGTCAATGGTGTTAATGGGAACTAGGGCACTTTCTTCATTAATGGAAATTAGGCCACTTAATTACCTCACAAAAATGTACAGAACCTGCTCTCATGGTTTTCTGCACAAGTTATGAACACTAATCTATTTTAGAAGTAGCTCTATTAAAATCCATAGACCTATAGCAAGAATAAAGTAATTCTATTATAATGGAAATAGATTACTTCCTGGCAGAAATCAGCACATAAGCACAGCTTTCTTGTTGAAACTTATTTTTGTTTAAATAAATTTTCAGTGGTGGTTTGACTCATTAGGAACTATGGCAAGGCTAAGTAAACACGTCCTGTGTTGAAAATGGGGACCTACTTATTTTTTTTTTCTTTATCAAAACTTGGTCGGTTTTTGTCTAAAGAAATTTTTTTTCAGTTTCTCCTTCCTAGTCAGCTTTATTCAGCATTATCCTTTCCTTTTTGCATCTTTTCACTCCAAATAGGACATCTTTTGTGCTTTTGGTTGCCAAAAAGTGGAGAATTGTTATTATTTGAGTTTTGTTGTTGGTTGTTCTTTTAAAATAAAAAGCAAGATGCTTTCCAGAGAGTTAGGAAGGAACCAATTTTCAGGGAGTGCTAAGGAAACAGCGGTGGCATTAGCTGAGTTTTCTTTATGAGAGAAAATAGTCTGCCGTCTTCAGGCTTCAAACTTAGCTGTTAATCATAAAGCACATTACCCAATGCTGTAAAAATACTATTGTATATAGACTAGGCATATAATGAAAATAAGCAACCTCAGATATTCTGTCTAGCTCCATGGTATTGTAAGGAACCTAAACAGTATCTGTTGTTGGCATCTAGAAGTGACCGTGAAACTACAGGTCTCATAAGCTAGGTAAGTAAAAGGACACACTAAACATCTGCTTGTCAGTAGAAGAAAGTATGACCTCTGGAAAAAGAAAATTATTAAAGAAGGCATCTTCCAAATCTCTGCAATAAAGCATGTAGGGCCAAAATGAATACTCAACTGGTAAAATTTGTACGCAAATCAAGCAAATATAAACCCAGTCAAGTGCCAAAGTCTTCCAACACCGAAGAGCTTGGATCAGGATCTTAAGCCAGAGAGAGAAACTAGGTTTTCCCAAACTGAAAGTCTCAAATATTGCCATGAGTGTGTGTCCATGCAAAAACCAGTTATTCTAAGTTGCAGAAAGTTCCCTTTTGTCAGTCACTTTCATTTTCTGAGGGAGAGAAATTGCCTCTGTCTTGGTTGTGCTTAGTCCTTTATATTACGGTTGCCTGTGCTTAAACAAGTATTTTTGTGATTCCTCAGTTAATATTGCATTTGATCCTGTTGAGCCTAATAAGGAAAATCTGTGTTGTCTGAATACAATTTTTGCTTCAATAACGAAATTGAAGAGGTCTCTGTAGGAACTGGGCCTAATTCCAGTTTTCTTCTCACTTCTAAAAGAAAAACATACTGTCAAGGTATTTTTGATTTATGGTGACAAACATTTTTCTCTCCATCAAAATATTATATTACTTTGGTAGTATTCTATTTTAAAACCTTTCTGATTAATTTTATTCTATGTATCTTTTTGGTTTATACACGGTTGAAAATAAGTTTGTCATATTATGAGAAAAAGAGATCAGACTCTCCTCAAGAGGAAAACTCTGCAGCTCTGAGGACATGTCAGACTAATTGTCAGTGACTTAAAAAGTGTTTAGTGTTCTTTGTGGTGCAATAGATGAAAAAATCTGTGCAGACTGAAGGCTTTCCAAAATGCTAAATGTTTTATTTTGCTTGGTAAGTTGTTTTCTTGTGTTTTATTTTTTTATGGCAGATGTTAACCAAAGAAAATTTACAATTGCTGTCAGAGACCACTTTTTGCTTTTACTGCTTGCCAGTTTTGTGTGAGTGTGGGTGCTTACCTTTACATGGAGCAGGAGTTTCATTTTCACATCCGTGCAGTTCCCGTTTTGGGCTCCATTGCAGCTCCATCGCAGCCAGCACCACTTCCTCAGGCGTGTGATCCTTTTGGAGCCGAAGCACACAGACACTCCCCCTGCCAAAACACCATGAAGTCCCCGGTGGTTTTCTTCTGGTGTTAAGGGTAAAAAATACAGTTATTTCATGTTTTTCCTTCCAGCACCAACCTTAGTTGCTGTTGAATTGTTTTTGACCATGCAATGCTTTTTTAACTGAAGATGTTAGCTTCCCTTTCCAAGCCAAATCTCAGTTCTCTGAAACTTTTTCTTCTTTCAAGCCATCACTTCTGCTTGGAAAACTGCCCTCCCAGGTGCTCTGCAAGCCCTGCTCCTTAGCTTCTTTTCCCACTTCTGATTGCCCCTTTATTTTCTACTGCTCTTCATGAGATGTGCTTGAGTCTCCACCTTTGCTCCTTTCTGCCAACTCCATCTCTGGGAAGAGCCTGCAGATGTCTTATGAACTGCAGCTCATAGAACTCAATTTCTAGCAACGACTGCTCCTCGGTCACAGATGTCACTTTTACATGGTGTCTTTTTTTATAGGCTTTCTCTCTTCCTATGTCCTTCTCCCACCTTTGGCTTTTACACAGCCAGTGTTGAACTTTTCTTCCTTCCTAAAGCTCTTGTCTCCTCTGCTCCCTCCAACAAGGGTGAAGGCATCAGTTTTCTCAGTCTTGGTGAGAAAGGCTTCTGATGCTGGTGCCTTCTTTGCCCTTTTGTTTGCTTAGATGTGTTATCTCCAAGTGCAGCTATCAGGTCTTCCTACAAAAGCAGATGATAATCTGACTTTCCTGCTAGATAGACTAAACTTTGTTCAGACTTCTGCCTGGCTTCACAAGCACATCTCCTGTCTTTGCTTCTGGACTACTAGAAAAACTGTTCAATTCATCCTTCTGGTTAATAGCTCTGGCCACATCGCTTCTGTCACTCCCTCTGGCTCACTCATTCCTACTATGCCTGGAACACTCTACCTTCACCATCTCGATGCTTCCCAAATCTTTCCTTAACCCTGCCTTTTCTTTTACTATATTCTGTCCTACCTTCTTCTATTCAGTGAATGTTCAGTGAAGTCAGAAAAATCTGCCTTTCCACTTCCTGTGCATGCAGAGCCTCCAAAACATTTTGGTTTATTTTCCAGACATGCTTAGAGTTAGTGGTGGCAGTGCAGAGCTCCCAAACATGAGGACTGTGATGGTTGTCTGTGACTTCTTCTCAGACTCACCATGATCATAGAATCATAGAATCATAGAATGGCTTAGGCTGGAAGGGACCTTAGAGTTCATTTTAATCCAGCCTCCCTGTCACCAGGGATGCCACCTGTTGACTAGATCAGGCAACACACGGGGACCAAACAGGAATCGAACCCGCAACCCTGGCATTGTTAGTGCCACGCTCAGCTAACTGAGCTAACTGGCCCCATATGATGATTTTCCAGACTCAGCAGATGCTCCCCAGTACAGACTA
>NW_009730071.1:53778-94297 GCF_000703405.1 Apaloderma vittatum | reverse complement strand
CTGCTGATGTTACAATAGCACTGCTATTTTATCCCCTGTATCACTTTTGCCCTTTTTCTGGGCCTAAGTATAGATGCCCTGGGTGCCTCCCAGGGCTACTAAGTGTGACCATTTCCCTGAGCTGCTAAAGCTCCCCTCAGCCTTGGAGCTCCTGCTAGCTGGGTATCCCATACCGAGGTACTTCAGCAGGCATGATTTTTTTCTGGTGAGGTGACATGTCAGAGTAGCTGCACTTGGACTCCATCACTCGTCCACCTCTGTGAGAGATTTGGGTTCCTGCAATCAGGGGGGATTTTTCTTCCCTGATAGGGGAATTCCAAACTGGAGCTGCAACCCACTGGGTCTGTCAGGGAGGGGAGAGGTGAGAGAGACAAGCTCCAGAAACCTTGCTTGCTTGCTTGCTGCTGGCCCTTCCTCAGTTATTGGTGGGGAACGGGGTCCAGGTGGGCACGTGGTGCTGGGGAGGGCAAAGGGAGGTAGAACATTTCCTTTGAGAGAGTAGGACATTTCCTCAGACAGAGTCTGTGCTGGGCAAACCTTCGTGCTCTGAGAGGGAGTCTGATGGTAAGGAAAACAAGAGAAAATCTTCTTGCTGTTACTGATTAAGTGGATGTTGTGGTTCAAGCCGACAGGGACAAAAAACCATGTGGTCTCCAGCTCACTCCTCCCCCTGCCTCCATTTCCACAGTGATGTGGAAGGAGACAATTCAGCTAAAAAAGGCTCAGGGGTTTGAGATTAAGGATAGGGAGGGTAATAATCTACCATTTAAGATAACGGGTAAAGAACCAGAGTGACTTGGGGAGAAAAACAGATTTAATTCACCACCACCATTTACAAAGTAGGACAGTGAGAGGAATAATCAATAAATATAAGTTGATCTTAAATACACTTTGACCCTTCCCCATCTTCCCAACTACCTCCTTTCTCGCGTCACTGCAAGGGGGTCAGGAGGTAGGGGGTGCAGTCCATTTGGCCATTATTCATTGTCCATGGGAGGTCCTCCTTGGAAAAGAGGGCTCCTTGCAGTCTCTCCTTCATATGCTACGTGGTGTCCACCTCATGGGAGGCAATCCTCTTCCTCTTCGTAAGTCCCTTGGGGTCACAGATCACTTTGGGTGCATTCCTTCACTGATACTTGGTCTCTTTACCCTCTTGCATGGGCCTCTGCACATACTAACACATCCTGGACATTCTTGCTGCCGTCGATTCCCTCAGCTCACAGGCAATCACCTTCCTGCCATCTCAACCACCACAAGACTTCAGGGAAAGGTCCTTCTTTCTTCTCCTTCTCCTTCTCCTTCTCCTTCTCCTTCTCCTTCTCCTTCTCCTTCTCCTTCTCCTTCTCCTTCTCCTTCTCCTTCTCCTTCTCCTTCTCCTTCTCTT
This sequence comes from Apaloderma vittatum, assembly GCF_000703405.1. Lineage (NCBI taxonomy): Eukaryota > Metazoa > Chordata > Aves > Trogoniformes > Trogonidae > Apaloderma > Apaloderma vittatum. The sequence continues at coordinate 92,913 of NW_009730071.1, read as the reverse complement.
TCTTTCTTTTCTCCTTCTCCTCTGGGACTCTCCTCCCCCTCTTTCTTCTCAGGGTGATGTTCCTATGCTCTCCTCTCTCCTACCCCTCATCTAACAGAAAAGCTCCCCAACATTAAAGACAGGACATCTCAAAACAAGATGAAACAAAAAGAGATAGAACATTTGGGCCACCTCTTAAATACCTTGATGGCAGAGGCACTGATTGGCCTGGCTCTGGCCAGAGGCAGGTCCAACTACTATCTGGGGATAGGAGAGGCTCTCGAATCTTCACATGAGTCTACCCCCACTTTTACAAAAACTCCACCAGATGCAAACCCATGACAGTGGAGGGGATTTTCATGCAGAGCAAGTGCCCTGATGGGGGCAGTTGCCAAGTATCTGCCAATCTGAAGTGTATTAGTACCTGTGCAAGGGTTACATGTCACTCATATGCTCTGCTCCCAACACCAGGGACTCTGCAGGTCTCAGGGCACAGTTTCACCTAGAATGAGACTTCTGCTGTGGTTTCAAAAAGGCCAGAGTCCTCATGCTCTATGAGTCTGTGGACTTATCTGAAGTCCATTGCTCGTGTTATTAGTGAACCAATATTTCCTTTGTTCCATACAGCAAAACATAAAATAGCACAATTAATATGTATTTAGATTTTCAGGACCACTCTTCTAAGCAGAGTTTCTCCAGGAATCTTAACTTCCTTCTAATCAAAATAATCTCAGATAAAACCACTGCTGTAAAGAAAGAAAGACAGCTAACAGACCAGATGCAAAAAGATGCCAGCAATGCTTTATGGTCCAGAGATAAGTGCCTGAAGGAATTACTGTTTATCTGTTGATTTCTTCTGTATTGATCTTAAATGGGAAGTAAGCAGACTACTGAAGTGATGCCAAAGAGAGCATGTAAGATTATTTAAAATTTAGAAGGCCTGGCAATAGCAGTGAGGACATAGGCATGGCAGAGAGTAACTCACAAAGCTCAGGAAACACAGCCCAAGGCATAAGGTGGATCATGAGAAAGGGGGCTGCTTTCCAGTGAACAGAGGGATATGGAGTGTTTATAACACAACAAGTCTATAGTGGCCACTGTAGCTCAGCGGGTCAAGTGGCCGTGCACTTGTAGGGCAGGCCTGCACAGGTACCAGGGGAGTAAATCCTCACAGTGCCACCAGTCACTGAGATAGAGACAGAAGCAAGGCAATCAGCCCGCTCTGAAAGCTCAGGAAGAAAAAAGACAAGGCCAGTTGCCTTCCGTTGCGTGTTTGTCTTGGTTTAGAAGACAGGGGAAAGCCTCCCTTGAAAACGGGAACTCTAAATCCCTCCCCCCCCACACACACTCCTCCGAACTGCTGTACCTTTGAAATTATGGGGCTTTCAGACAAAGATAGGGGAATAGGAATACCAGTTCTTTACTGAAAGATTACAAACTACGAGGGGTAATGATACAGGGGAAAAAAAACAACAAGAAACAAATAATCCCCGCACCCGACAGAATCAGAATACCTGACTTGGGAAACAAAAAAAAAGTCCAAATAGATCCAGATTACAGTCCTGCTGGAGTGGCAGATGCTGCTCCGGGTGATTCGGTAGAGAAGTCCGGTGGCGATGGGCGAAAGTTCACTCCTCCGGCCAAGGCGAAGAAAAGCGGCGGCTGGTCCGAGGTCCGACGGCAGCTCCAACACACCAGGCCCTCGGGCCGCGCCGCTACCCCCACCCGCCCAAAGTTCCGCGGGCTGGGGCGGCTCCGACCATTTTCCCCCATCGTTAACCCATGATTACCCACTAACAAAAGCACCTGCCCCTGGAGTTAACACGGAATGAAAAAAACAAAACAAAACAAGTTCTTCCAGCCGGTTTCAACAGATGAAAATAGAATTACACATTTTTTGGTTACCTATTGTAACCCAAGACAGTGTTTCATGCTGTTCTTGCCTTCTCGTTCACATCACGGATTTTCAGTTCAGAACGTGCCTTTTGTGGAGATCAGAGTCAAATTGGGGAATATTTAGAGGGGGTGGTAACTGTGGGTAGAAGGAGAACAGAATTTTGCTGCTAGGGACAGAGGTGGTACAAAGTGCATGCATCCACACACACACCTTCTTCTCGCCTTCCCCTTCCCTGTGGGCATGGACAGCATTTGCTTTCACATCACCGCCCCTCTCCTTTTTCACATGTGCCTGCATAGGTTCAGATTCTTTAGTGGTGGAGAATTTAAGGCCCTCAAAAACAATGGAAGAACCTGTTGAGTTAATTTTCAGTGTAGCCAGTTTTGCAGTCTCGGGTTGGCTGGACTTCTGATGTTTTTCTGGGGTTTCATGGTTGCTGGCAAATGACTAGGGAAGTATTTCACAGAGTCATCTAAGGGAGAAAAGAAAACATCCCAACAGAACACATTCCAGCAGATGACTAACTTTTAAAAATACATTTTAATATTTAACTCATATAATTCTACATCATATACAAAAATCTCAGTGGATGAGAAGATGCACCACTGGCATCTCTTTTTCCTACATCGTTAAGTATCTTGTCCAGTAAAGACATGTTTGAATAGCTCCTGTGAGGGATATTATGATCCTAAGAGCATAGAGAGGGATAAACACTTGTTCTGAAATAGTGGTATGACTGATCTGTTGCTATTTTATACTTCGGTAGATTTGAGTAGTCTACGTGATGCCTTACCCGAAGATCTCTGACATATTAGTAATAGGAACTTTTTAACTGACTGCTATATTAGCACCATTGCATAGCCTAGTTGTTAATAACTTCTTTAGCCATTAATTAGCTAAATTAATAACTAAGGCTCAAAAATCTGCATCTTGTTAATGTTCAGTAAATCAACTATGTTAGCAATTCTTGTTGAAATATTTCTCTTGTATTTTTTAACAGATTGAGTGCTCTTCCTAGACTCAAAAACCCCAGACTCAGTGGCTCCCACATAAAAAAATAAAATTGTTCAAATGGCAAAGCTGCAAAACTCCAGTTCAAGGGTTGGAAACTTTGCAAAGTGTTCCAGTAATAATAAATGTAAATTTTGTTGTGACCACTTGGTGTCATCTAGTCAGAGCTAGTTAGCTTCTTGTTCTACTCTTGGTTTTAGTGTTAAAAAAAAAATCACATTTAATCTTGATTATCCGAGTCCTGGGGGACTAATACTCACTCCTATTCTTGACAGGTGAGCTCCTCAGAGAGAGGACACCAGAAGACCACCAGCCTTAACAACTGTATTCCCTCTTAGAAAGGCTGATCTAGGGCAGACCCAGTCATGCGACTGAGACTTTTTGCCCTTACTGCAGAGTTATTTTGCTGCTGAAGATCAGACTAGGCGAGTACATCCTGCTTGCTATGTCTGAGATCAAGTGCAAGGGCCCAGTGTCTGGCAGGCAGCACTATTAGGTGACACAAGTGGAGACCTTGGGAGCTCGCATGCAAATCTGGCATCAGCTCAGGGCAGCTCTTCATCCCTCCATGGCATGAGCCCTCCACCTCTTTGTCAGTCTGCTAGAGAGAGGAAAACACTTGGTCTCTGAATGAGACAAACAATTCCAGGTCTCTGGGCTAAGCACATTTTTTCAAGAATTCCTTGTGAGGTGAAACATTTGGAATATTTTTTTTTCTTTGTAAAGGGCTTTCTCTCCTCTGGTCTCCAGTTGGGCGATCCTGCAGTGAGTTACACCCAGCAAATGGGTAATTGCTTGGAACTTGGAACCGAGGCGTGGAAAATCTTTTTGTGTTTAAATCTGTACCTAATCAAATATCTACCCATTCTGTGAGGAGCAAGAAGACAGAGCAGAGAGGAGGAATATTTCACATTGGCATAAATGAAAGACAATGTTTCTATTTGGTTGTTTTGCTATCACTTAAATTCAGTTTGCCAGCAGACAGGTTTACAGAAAAGATGCTTTGAAGGGGTTTTAATTGTTTCATAAATCAGAGTTTGCTGTGTTTTTAATATCTACAGTGATTACCTTTGCTGCTTTCAGATTAAGGAATCAGACTGTGTCTGGTGCCACTTACCTCAAACAGTGTAATGTGGAGAGTATAACGGAAACGAGAAACAACAGAGGTAGAATTAAGTGCAATTAGTAAAATGCAGCAAATAAATAATTGGTTACTTACCATAAAGAAAATGGTCACACCTTGTCAGCACTGCAACAATCCAGTTATTCAAAGATCAGAGCATTGCAGATTGATGTTGACAAACTGGAGGGAATTCACATAAAATAACTCAAACCACTGCTGGACTTTAAGGACTGGTTTATGGGAAAGATTAAAACAGCTAGATAAAGCCTGTCTGTCTAGGTACTTGCATAAAAGCAATGAATGTGATATATTATGCTGTGTGGTGAAGGGCTCAGTGGAAGTTGAGGGTTTCAGTAACCACTTACAAAGTTGTAGGCTGTAAGCACGGAAAAAGGAAAGAAGTGGGTAAGGATTGCTGAAGGAGCACAAGTGCTAAGATGAAAAGGAGGAAAGCTCATGCCAAACACTAGGAAATATTACCTCCTGTGAGAACTGTTAGGCTGTGGTCAGAAGTTATACAAAACCCCTCAGCTGAGTCATTTAAACTGAATTGTAAAAAACACTCTAGAAAATATGCTGTATTGGCACAGGGTGAGCCTAGATTGGCAATAACCAGCCTACTCCCTGGTTTCCTTTTTTTTCAAGGGCCCTTTACTACTAGTATGGTAGATACTAATTGACTTAGCAAGAGGCAAGAACAGGAATGACTGGAGGCAAAGAGGGAAAATTCAGCACGTGAGTTTTGTGTATCATGGGAACTCAGCGTGGACACTCTTACACAGATGCAGTAGCCCCACGGACATGGCACATTGTGCTGACAGGCAGGAGCCAAACGTGCCTCGTCCTGCAATGAGCTATTGTATCAGCTCAGATCTAATATTCCCTGTATTGCTGATCAAAGGGGTCTGCGCCAAGAGCAACAGCATGATAGAAGACATAAGGGGACCATCTGAGGGATCTGTGACAGCCCCATCCATGTCCATGTCCGGTTGCGCCATGTTCGGAGGGGAGGGATAGGTGGGAGGCTTGCAAAGACATGCCACTTGCTGCACTGACATGTTTTCACCTCTTTCTCCTACCACCACAGATTTCCCACATTTTTAGTTAAGAAGAAAAACAGTTGAACCTGTCACTTGGTACATTTTATGTTTCCTTCCTTTCTTGTATTGATAAGGCAGGAGTTACAGGGATTTGGAGGGAAGCTCTATGGTGGTTGGAAACAGTCTGGAAAAAAGAATTGTTCTCCTGGGAGCCTCAGGAGAAAGCTGCAAAGTGAAAAAAAAATTGTTCTCTGCTGCATGGAAAAGGCTAGGTCTACTTACTCATCCTGCTGAGGTCACCACTAAGGCTTGGTAGTGCCCAGTTGCACCCATTATCCACATCCAACTACCATTAATTGCTTCTCCAGGACACTTCTCCGAACTTTATCCCATCATGGCCAGCACCGTGTCACTGAGTGGAAAGTAATTTAAAACACAGTCTTTAGCATAAAAAATGCCTTTACTGTGAGGGAATATTTGTGACTTTTTAAAAAGTCTCAATTCTCAGTCCACATTTATTGAAGAGTCTTGTTTTTCATTTCATCTATAAAGGCCACCTCAGGGTATGTTGTGAAGGTGATGAGCAGGGATGCGTGTTTCTCTACAACACCTGTTACACAATCATTGCAAAATCACCCCAAAGACACGAAGAATTAAGCACCTCATGGACTTTAATGTGCTTTAGATTCACAGTATTCCTCCAAGCTGCAGAAATGTTTTATCTGATGAAAAATACTATCTGTATTATGGGCATGGCATGGGCTAAGGAATAGATTCACAGTGGAACACTGAAGTTTTGGCTCTCCTCATGGGCTGGTGAAGCCCATGCCTTTAAGTTGGGCTCCCAAGGACATGCAGGTATGTCACGGGGAGAGTGAAGTATCTCTGAACAACAGTCACATTCTGGGATGTGTAGTGGCCTGTGTAGTAGATATAAATAATGTTTGTCTGTTGCTTAACCAGTTAGTAGGACACTCTATGGGTATGTCCAAGTCCCAGGCCTTTCTGGATCTCTGATAATGATGCAGGGGTGCTATGGGACACAGCCTGAAACTCTCATCTGGAGGTAGACCTTCGGCATCCCGTGCTTGAAGTTCTCAGCAACGCAGCCAGTCTGATCTGCGGTTAGTGATGCAGAGACTGGACTTGCCCTGGAAAGAGAAGGGGGAAAAGGAAAGGGTCCAGCCTGCTGTGCCTGGTCATGGGTGTATGGTTCATGAAAGAAGCAGGGAGGATCTCACCAGCAGAAGCTGGTCATGCAAGGTCAGGCAGCAAACCCAGTTTCTTAGGCTTGTGTCACCAGCAGAGCTGACCACAGGACTGCCTATCCTCAGCAGGCTATGGCCCTCCTTAGTTGTCTATGTCAGTCCCAGCTCTGTGTTAGAGCCAGGCCTTTGAAAAACAGCCAAGCTTATATCTTTCTTTCAAAATCTACTTAGACACTCAGTGCATGTTCCTTCCATGCCTCAAAACTGATGGACGTGGGAGAGGGTATTTTCCTTCATTTCCATTGAAGTCATGGCCTTTTGGGATGACGATAAAAAAAAAAAAAAAGAATGAGTGGACCTGCTCTTTGCATGGACAGTACTCTGAACAAGACCTGCTGCCAACTTCCTGACAGCCTGGCATGGAGGAGGAAATTTACAGGGAGTAGTGACATGTGGCCTTGGGCCCAACCAGCACAACCATTCTTCTCTGAGTATTTAGAGAGTAAAACTAATAACTCTTAATTATAGTACTTAATACTTCTCAAGTGTGTAGCTTTTTGGACATTTTGACCTAGAGATCTCTTTTACTGTGATGTATTACAGCAGAGGAGGCCAGGCTCAGCTGGAGACTTTTTTGCTTGTATGAAGTGTGTGAGCTGCAAGATGGCAGGATGCTCTGCAGAAGACGTCCTCTGGCAGAGACTTTCATTTCCACACCTGAGTGTGTTAAATTCTGCCTGAACTGCAAAGGACCACTCTTTCTCTCTCTGTCAGACTTGGAGGCTGAGCAAAAAATGGATTGGCAACTTTTAAACTTTAATGTGGTCTGTGATCTGTGGTCTGTTTATTTGATAATGTATTTTTAGCAGAACATGGTAGGTATCCACTGCTGGGAGAGAAATGCAGTAGAAACTCCAGTGAATAAATACAAGTTTTTGTTTTCAACACTCTTCTCCTGGACTCCTGCTGTCAAGTGACTGCAAAATTCAAAGAGATTATTTTGGCGGTTCCAAAAATCTGTCATACAGATCTGAGTATTTTTCCTTGTATTTGTCAATGTGTGACTAAGCACAAGTATTACAGGAAACATGGAAATGTTTGGGCTTTAAAGAATGGCTGTGGAAAAAGACCTCCTACTGATTAACAACTGCTGTTTAATAAAATAATTTTCAGATGTCCAAATTGCTGATTGTTCCAGTGAGGGTTACGTTCTGACCAGAAGGGATCCCACCAGTCCAATGTCATCAGCCTGGGCTTGCTGAGAAGAGGCTTTTCTGCAGCCATTTCCTGCTTCAAAACAATGGAGAATGAGAGATGCCCATCTTTGCTCCCCTTGGAGCTGGGATCTGTTCAGCAAACCTCTAGGGTGGCATCAAAATCATGGGAGAAGGAGCTAGGAGAGGAGCTGGAGTGCAAGGAACCGTTGTTGTTTCAGAGGTGAAGCCCAGTGTATGGTTAGGAAGGCCCAGCTAGGACGGAAAAAGAGAAGATATCTCATGCTTGCTGAAACGTTGAGGGTCAAGTGTGGATGTACTGGGAGCAAGCTGGAAGGAGACTGGGGGGAGTCAGGGATTGACATGAAGTTCGCCAGGACCTTCTCTATTCTGAAGCTCTCCCTCCACGGCAGGATCACAGCCCAGCTGCTCTTGCTCTGTCCTCCGCAGGGCTTGCCCTTGGGCCACCGAAGACCTGGCTGACACGTGGGCTGTTTCGTTGTAATTGTGTGAATTCAAGCGCTCACACACACGCACTTTTATCTCTCTCACGTTTTGTGCCTGTTCCTGCTGTGCTGCGGGGCTTGGGTCTGGTTTGGCTGTCCTCTGACACACCAGCAGAGTGCTGCCTCATGATCCTTCACAGGTGATGTGCAAAATGCTGCAGCCAAACTCTTCGCCTTGAACCAGGACCTCCTTCATGGCAGGTTCGACAATCTCCTAGCAATACGTGTTCCCTCTGCCAGTTTCTCCATGCAGTTGTGTATTCTTAGTCTAAATGTAGCTAAAGGCAGTAAGTTGATGCAACTGCTTTTTTTCTTTTTTTCTGTTTTTTTACAGGCAGCCAGCAGATGCCAGGAAGGGTTGCTTATTGACATTAATCATTATCCTGTTGATAGCCCTGGGCAGGCTGCTTTAATTGACCAGAACTGAATCCAGTAATCATATCATGGAAAATATACATCACATTTATTTCAGTAGCACATCTGAATTACAGTAATATGAGTTCATGGCAAAATTCTCAGTGACTACATCAGATGCAGGAACAGAGTCATTGTCTGCTACCACAGATGTAACTGAGCTGTGCCCCACAGTCTGCTGTGCTTAGACAGGACAGTGAGGCTACGTTCAGAAAGTCATAAAATTATCCTCCAGGATCCTGCAGCCCAAACCCTATTCAGACAAATAAAGAGAAGTCTGTGCATGGTGGTTGTAGAATTGTCTTTTCCATTGTTTTCTTTGAGTATAGCCCTTGAATAGGAGGAATGGCCACAGTCCCTTCAAAAGGCAGAAATGCTCTAATAAGAATACATAAAAGAGACCATCCAAAAAGACAATAATTACAGAAGCATCTCCTTTTACCCAATTATCTACAGAAAATGATAGTTAAAGAAACAGCTGAGAAAGTAAAGCCACAAGAAAAAAACATCTGATATTTAGTTTGATCATTTTATGCCTGGGAAAAAAGGACAAGAAGTTAATCATCAAACAATATTTGTATATTGATTAATGTGTTAATTAATTAATTCTTTGTTAAATAGCATCAACATGTTAGATACTACACTGAAAAGAAACAAGAATGAATAGCTGGCCAACATGGTCAGTTGAGCCTCTTTTTTTCCATGGTGAATGCAAAGTCTATGACCTTTGTTCAACAGAATGGTTGAGAGGTGGGGCTTTGTTAAGTTACCATGAACAGCAGAATCCAGGGGAAACAGATGTGATTAGTTGTCTAAATTTGGCCATGGATATATTCCTGTGGACTTTTTCTCATCCACTTCCCTGCAGCACACAGCCCAACAGCTAAATATTCTCCATAATTTAATTAAAATGTGGATTAAGATGCTGATTTGCAAAAATTAATAGCCTGAGGATGAGTAAACCTCTTACCCTTTGGGCTCCATGAGTGTGAATACATTACACTCACTTTGCTTTGTGCATTAACCATATGTATTTGTGGTTGTTACATTGGTTCACTGACATTATAGCTCCTAATAGCCAAAATGTCGTTTTGCAATGGTACTTATAAACTGGTAGGATTTTTGCACAGATTTAGCGTGTGTAACTTCTGTTCAAACTTTCTGTATAAAAATAAAATCTTACTTTAAATGGAAAAATAAAATACAAAAGGCCTTACAGTGGGAGTTGAGCAGTTGTTTCAGACATTGAGGTAGTTTATTACTGCAGGTTTTTAAAGCAATGCTGATGTATTTCTAGGTAACATCCACACCCTTCAGCTTTGCTGTTTCAGGGAAAGGAGATAGAAAACACTGAAAAGCAGAAGATGCACATGCAGTAAGATGTACAATGTACACATATGCATGTAATGAAAAGGTAAACAGTCTTTCATTAGGTCATCACCTTCTTTCATGTAGGAAGTGTGTGTTTTAAATCGTCAAGAGAGACCTGCAAGGATTTCAAAGGGGAAATTGGTGATTGGTGATGGATCATTCTGCCAGTAACAGTTCAGGGAACTTCCATGGGGAGGTAGAGCTGAGGTAGAGATCAGAATTAGTTTATGTTGCTTTGTGTGGCTTAGTATGATTTTTCTTAAATATAGCGTAGTAGAGAGGACAGCCTCTTCATAGCAATGAGGAAACGTCCAGAGACAGATTGTGTTCATAGCTACCTTGCCTTCATGAGGAGATTCATTCTTGGGATGCTTTAAAAGTCTCAATTTCTTTCATGTTTTCATCTTTCTCTTAAGCCATCATGATAATGCACAAAGCAGAGACAACACCTAGAATTTAACCTTTTTATTTCAATTCTCCAGTAACAGAAATATTGCAGCATGTAAGACCAAATAATTCTCAGAAGCTACAAGCGTAAATTGACTGCTACCTCTTATCTTGCTGCGTACTACCTGAGATTTTGGAACCCATGAAAATTTTAATGGAGTATCTTAGTTTCCAAACCTGATTATTAATGGCCAGAGAAAAATTGTAATAACCTTTTCAATTATTCTGTAACTTGATGTGCACAGGACCTTCTTAGAAAAACTTTCTGTGTGTAGATTAGGCACATCCTTGAGTGATTTGTTGCCTCCAGACCTCTCAGCCCAGGCTGAATGTGCCAGAGGATCATGTGATTTCCTTGTTGCAAATCTTTGATGGTGAAATCAGGAACACAGAAAAGTTGGACTCCACCTTTCCATGACTTTATCCTCACTCTCTTCTCTGTACATACCTGTACTTTAAAGCACTGATGAGAAGATTGACAGTTCTGCTGCCTTCTCTGACCTGTCAGGTCAGTAAGTTCTGTCTGAAGAGGAAAAATTAAGAGAATTAAGCTATCAAGACTGAATTTCATTTTGTTGTACTTCCAGAAAGGGTTGAATTACACTAATGATAGCTTCATGTTGGAATTTTCCCTGGCAGAGTTGTAGGGACAACATGTGAAGGACATCTTGGTAATGAAATACTCACCTAACTGACTGGCCTTCCAAATTTTCCTCTGGTAATGTTCAGTAACTGTGCAGACTGGTTAAACTTCACCTCCTTCCATTTAAATGCTTGGCCCCAGCTGTTCTTCCAAGTGCCAAAATTTTGCTAGGAAAAAAGAAGATCCAAAAGAATGTGATGGAGAAGAAATCTTCTCTTTCTATCCTGACATTAAACTCTTGAAGGTGAACAAAGAGGGAGACATGTCTAGAAATGCACAAAGAAGCTGAGCCAATTAAGAGAGCTCCCACTGCCCTCCTTCATGAAAGCTGCTATGCTTTTGAAACCCTGGAGATGGTTTGACTGTGAATTTGTGAGGTTAGGAATACAGCTGGGATGCTGAGACTGTGGGCTGGGTGGTATGTATAGAATGTGTTTGATCAGTTTCCCTGGTTGTATTAGAAAGAGATGGCATAAAACAACTGGGGTGGAAATAGGCAGAAAGGATGAGCAGCTCCCTCTGGGATAAGTCTGAACTGATTTAGATTGTGGGAAATCATTTGTTTGTGTTGAATGTATTTTTTCTTGGAGATTTCAGTGAGATGAATTTTTTTCCTCCTAATCATTATTAGTGTCAGAGAAAACATTTTTGAGCCTTCAGAAATGTGAAGCTCAAGCCTTGCAGTTCATTCCTCCAGATATTAGCATGGCATGCTACAACCCAGCTTTCTGTATGTTGACATGCAGATAGACTGCCAATCTTAGCTTGCCCATGGCGTTTTGCACTATTACTGTGACTCTTTACTAGTTTTTTAGCACTTTTTGATATTCAACCCCGAAAAAATACTTTTCTTGCCTGAAACGTCCCCACTGAGGTTACTAGAACACTGCTATCTCTGAGATAAATATATGTAATTGCGGCATGCTAGACAAACAGAACCTGATGATGCAGGGCACAATGCCTCTCTTTACAAGCCACTGAAAATGAATAATGAACCTTCACTGCACCCCATTAAATCCACCAACATTAAGGTTGCCCAGGAGGTCATAACACATTGGTAAGGAGATTCATGTGGCACTCAGTCCTTTTAGTTATATTCACAAGCTCCTTCACTCCTGTTCTTCTTCGACAAGAAGAGTATGAACGAGCTCTTTATACTGTCCTGAAAAGCATCAGAATCCTTGTGTCTCCTCTTCCCTGACGAGCCCAGCTCTGATCATCTGATTCCTGTACCAGCAAAGAGGGATTTCCTCACTCAACAGGACCATGGATAAACTTGGCAGGATGTAAAGAGGATTAATAATAACAGATGCTGTAATGTTTTGCTATGTTTACAAGACCCCAGTGTGCTCCATGTATCATTTGAAATTATATTGAAATGATTGATTTTCATTTAATTAGTATAAGATAAAACATTTGCAGAACAGCTCAAGGCTTTAGAAGAACTCAGAATCTGTCAGAGAAATCGTGCTTTTGGACCTGACTCCACCCATTAAAAGCTGGTACTCAATTAAATGGGAAACTGTAGTTCTGCTTTAGCTTTCGTTCTTTTCTTTTGTGAAGACGAGACCTGCACTGTGATCCTACTGGGAAAGCAATACCAATTAAGGAAACGTGAGGCACCAGAATTAAAGGGAAAATAATTTTAAAGTTTGTTTGAAAACTTTATGCAATCATTTATGACTGCCTAACCTTTTCTTTCAATATCTCTTCCCTTTGGCTTTTACTCAACAAGCAGTTTAAGCCTATGACTTGCTTTAAGCTAGTAGCAGATTAAAATCCTTGTTGAACTGGAATGAGCACAGTTACATGTTAATTCAACTCAGAATGATAAATATTTGCTCATATTATCATGATGCAAAACTTAATCTTTAACCTCATGAAAACACTGTGACATGAGCAAAGGACTTGGAGTCTTGCATAAGCCTCTAAAGGAGAAGTTCACCATGTAGATAGTTTATGAAGGGCACCTTTATTCAGAAGCAGCTATGGATCTGTACATCTCTGATAATTCATTGGGCAATTTCTGGTGATCCTGGAAATCTGAGTTTCCTGGGGCAGCAGAAGGAGGAAGCTCTGAGATGAAGCTCTGCTGACAGGTTTGGGATCTGTTGTATTGCTACCCTGAGCTTTGCAGGAATGTGAGACATTTGACAAAGAGATGGACTATGCTTTTTCTGCCAACTAGAGGACATCACATTCTCCCTCAGGGTGTCAAGAACGGGACTTGCAGTCAACCTTTGAGTGTAGGTTCCTTCCTGATTTCCCACACAGCAGTTTGCAGTACAGGAGTGATGGTGCACTGAGGCAAGTCACATCCCCAACAGACAAAAGTTGGTTGAGTTTGCAGTTTTAATGAAGTGAATCAACTCATTAGTCCTAAATTGTAACAGAAAGTAGAGACGTGCTAAAACAATACTGTTTGCAGATTCAATGAAAGAGCTGACTAAACCAGTCTGGAGGTCTTAGCATGGTTTTTATCTGAATATTACATGGAATGAAGCAAGGAGAAAAGGCAACAGACAGATTACTTACCAGTAACCAGCACTCTTTGAAACTTGCAGTCCCAATGTACAAGCACTCGGTGGGTGAAAGCTGATACCCTGGTTCATAGCTGAATCTCCCTCCATCTCCCCAGGCTTGCTAAATGAACATGAGCACATCGCTATCTTGATCATCATGTGCCCAGAGAGGCAAATTAAAAAACCTGCAATGGAAAGGGAGATGGGTGTAACAAACACTCAGCCCACACACCGTGAAACATTCTCGTTGCTATTGTTCCTGTCTTTGAGGCCACATACACCTTCATGCTGTGAGTCCCTCTAAGCTGTAATGCCATTCACAGTTATCTATGAGTGTCTTTCAGAAAATAGGGCTTGGGCTTCAGGTAGGTGCTCAGCAGATGTCATGGACAATATCGGTCCTCAGGGAAGCCACTGAGCTTGCATGGGGCCATCGCTGAACACGTTGCTGTATGTGGGAACCAGTGAAGATCAGCCATTATGCCTCTCCTCTGCAAACAAACTGCCAGGAATTACACTTTTACAAAGCATTCCCATAACAAGTCAGGAGGGGCTCAGGGGGCTGCCCCAGCTGAGCGCTGAGTGCTGCATTCATGTCCTTCTGAGGATCATGTAAAGGTGGGAGAAGCCTTATCAGTCCATGAGGAGGAAGCATCTAGTAACATACCAGTGCACATAGGCTGGTGTTCAAACAGCATTCAGATGCATTGAGAGGGAGGACAAAACGGATCACTTTTGTTGTAGAAGAACAAGAAGAAACCCAACCCAAAAATGGGACAAAATTGCAGTGCTCAGGAACACCTTGTGCAGGTCTTGCAGGTTTGGCCTTGGTGAGCTCTTCCCTCAAGAAGTAGGGCTTCCCATGACCTGTGCTGTGAGAAGCTGGAGTGACTGTTGTTCCCTGTGTCACCCTGAGGTGTGTCACTGGCAGCACCATCCCTGCACTGGTACAGGGAGTGCCACAGCTACTTGGCTGCCACTCTTTGCAAAAGACTTGGAAATTCAACCCAGTGAGCAATGAAAACCTGTGCCCCGCAGTCCCTCCTAGGCAAATAGCCTCTTGCAGGTGAGGAACAACTCTGTGTGTCCCTTTTTAAGCACTCCCACCCAAAAGGCAGAAATCTTCTCTCTCCTCTTTAGCAACTGGAAGATTTTAAAAAATGCTTTCCTCAAATGTGGCTCTGATCAAACTCAAACTGCTCGAACCACACTTCTTGTGGTGCGTGAAAGGCTGTGCTGGTTCTTCACCACATACCAAAGCCCCCCATTTTTTGTCCTCCCTATCCTGGACTCATTCTACCATCTTTTCCAAAACTGCATTTTGCCTGCACTGCTGAGAAGTCTTGAGCTGGCTTTACATTAAAAAATTATGCAAGTCAGCTGAGTAGTCAGGAGTGTGGAGGCTGAGGAAAATTTGAGTCGTAAGCAACCGTATTATTTGAGTGAGACTCTTTGTCTAACTTTGGAAGAAATACTCTGGCACTTTAGGTATGGGGTAATTTTTATTTGCTCTTCACTGCCTAGGTTGCAATTTTAAAGCTTAGTCCCTCTATCTCCCCAAATCCATATGCTGGTTTGAAACCCATCGCTCCTTATTGTGTCCTTTAGAAGGGGCCAGGCTCTACTTATAGGTAGTGCGGCAGCCTGAGGTGTGTTGATCCAAACCTTGGCTACTGAGGTGAAGCTCTGCTGACAGGTTTGGGATTTGTTGTATTGCCTCCCTGAGCTTCGTGGGAATCTGAGACATCATTGTGGTATTTTGGAATAAATATTTTAAAGAGAAGGAACAATTTTCAATAAATTGCAGGGAGGGTGGGAGAACAGCTTTACTGTTAGAAGAGGAAGCTGGAAATAAAGGCTTTTGTTTCTTCCTGCATGGAGAGGTCACTCAGTGTCTCTGAACTTCCAGTTACCTCCTATAAAAAATATTACAGCTGTTAATGTGAACCATTGTAGTGCCCAAGTACAAAACTGGACAAGCTGAATGGCAGAGTTGGTCTTTGTTTGTTTTCTTTTTTTTTTTCCCTCTGGAAAAAAGAAGAAAAAGCAGCAGAATAAAATGGGTGCAAATTGTAAAGTCTTTTCTCTCCATTTTAAACTGCTGTAATAAAAAGGGCCAATATATAACAGCCACATAGAGAATAACATAGAGTGGGAAAGAAATTGTAAAGTGGCCTTGCGGCTTAAGAAATAGAGCTCATCAGACTGGTTGCAGTATTGCATTAGTGCAGGGTTAATCCCCCCTCCTTTCAGCAGTTCATTTAGAAGTGGTTTGAGGATCTCTGCAGGGTGATACCTGTGCTGTGCCTGGGGGATACATATTTCCTGGGGATACACACCAGCTCCTGGAAGGTGCTTAGCTCCTGTCCCACCGCAGCTCTGCAGCTGTGGGGCACAACCAGCCCAGCCGACCTGATGCTTCCCCACAGGTCTCTGGGGTAGAAGGATGATGGCCAAGGCAATGTATGCACCTCTGGAACAACTCCAGCTGCCTGTTCTGGATTGCCCTAATTTTTCAAGAGATGACTGGCTGCAGGCATGGATGTCTACATCCCCCAGTTTGGGTGAGAAACCCAGCTGTGGAATTACAGGGAAAGGAAGGAAAGGAGGCAGCGGGATGAGGCTGCTCCTCCTGGGCAACCCAGCTGGGTTACATCTGCCCCTAAAGGCCTCCCGGGAAAAGTGGGAAATGGAGGAGTTAACTTGTTTTCTGTACACCCAGTGTCCCTGCACAAACATGTGCACCTCTGATAGCTCCTCCAGGCTCCTCTCTAATTCTGCGTCAGAGAAGCTGGTGTTGGCATGACATTTGCTGACAGCCAGCTGTGTCCTACTTTGAAAGCAGCACTTCACTGCTGCTTCCTGGCTTCCCAGTCTATCCCAGCAGCAGAAGAATCCAGTAGAAAAAGTTTGGCTATCAGCTTTGTATCAGAAAAAATGTATACAAGAGTCTCAAGTTAATATCACGTGTGAAGCCTTTTTTAATACCTCCTAAATATTAAGTGCCTGACTTTGCACCTTATCAATATTCATAGGGTTTTTTATTCTTTTACATTTTGTTATTGTTATAGGAAGCTTTGGCTGCCCATTAAGCACCAGGAGCAGTCCCAAAGAGACCTGCAAGTTATTGGGAAATACATTAATTTCTTCCAGATTTCACTTTACTTATCACTCTTGGTTTGGGAAGCCAGCAACTTTAAAGCAGAGTTGTAAATCGTTTCAGCATGTTAAAACCCACAGTGGTGTGTAAGTTCATCTGCGTGTGCCATGTGTCTTAAACAGAGATGTGCATTTTATGTCAAACATTCAAAATGACCATTTAAGAACATGGGAATTTATTTAAATTTTGGCTGCCCAGTTAGTGTTTGACTACATTTCCACTAATAATGACATCAAGAGCTTTGTTAAGTTAACCACAAGACTAGTATGTATTTCCCATGGCTTTCTCAGGGGACGTCCAGTACACTAATCCTGCCAAAAGGCAACATGCTAAAATATTGCAGAGATTGAGTACATGTGGAGCAAGACTGCAGCTGACAAACAACTGTCAGGTGCTGAAGTCCAGTGTAGACCTACGTAATTTAGGATTATTGCTGCTATTCTGGAATGTGAAATAAATCCCACATAAATTTGACTTCAGCCCCCCTGGGGTGGACTGATCACTGGAATATATAGCTCAGGATGCTCTGCCGATGCTGGGAACTTCATGGCTCATCTGCTTTCCTATTTCTTGTGTACCGTTGGGTTTCAGAATTGAAAACTGCTGCCTCAGGCTGTACGCATAAACCAACATTGGCTGCTGTTTTTTGTATGTGTGTGTGTAAGTTTGTCTTTGCTGAAAGATCCAGCTAGAAATGACTGTTTCAGTTCCACTATCTGTTGAGGAAAGTTTTCAGAGTTGATCTGGCAATAGAAATGGTATCACGTGAGTTAGGTTTTACACGAATAGCATGTAATTCAGTAAAGAGTCACAGTGAATTTCTTAAAAGAAAAACAAATTGATAAAATGCAGAGCTTAAAAGTAGTTTATGCACAGGGAAAAAGGGCTGGATTTGATATGTTGTTGGCTACAAAGAGTTTACTTAACCCTGGTGTTGAATCAGCCAGGTAGTTACAGCAGTGGCCAAACGATGTCTGGCTCCAGGAGCTGCAGAAATCGTGCTGAATGCAATGGAGATCTGTGTGGAGCATGACATCTCCTCTGGCACACATCCTCCTCCTGCTCCCCTGGACACTCTTGGATGCTGCTTTACGCTCACAGCTTTGCCCCAGGAGTTAGGGGTGCAGACCAACTTCTGCTTTTTGATAGAAACTGCCAGGCCCATAAAATATGAAATGCTGGAGATGTCCTTGTGAGCAGTCATGCTTTGTGGTCTGAACACAAGTATCTGCTGCTCCAGAAAAAGCAAAGGCAGCTCTGAGTATAGAATCATAGAATTGTCAGAGTTGGAAGGGACCTTAAAGTTTGTCTAGTTCCAACACCCCCTGCCATGGGCAGGGACATCTCCCACTAGATCAGGCTGCTCAGAGCCCCATCCAGCTTGGCCTTAAAAACTTCCAGGGATGAGGCTTCCACCCCCTCTCTGGGCAACCTGTGCCAGTGTCTCACCACCCTCATGGGGATGAACTTCTTCCTAACATCCAATCTGAACCGACCCATCTCTAGCTTCAATCTGTTCCCCCTAGTCCTATCACTACCCGACATCCTTAAAAGTCCCTCACCAACTTTCTTGTAGCCCCCTTGAGATACTGGAAGGCCACAATAGGGTCTCCTCAGAGCCTTCTTTTCTGCAGGCTGAACAACTCCAACTCTCTCAGTCTGTCTCCATAGGAGAGGTTCTCCAGCCCTCTGATCATCCTCGTGGCCCTTCTCTGGACACCCTCCAGCACGTCCAGATCTTTCTTGTGCTGTGATCCCCAAAACCGGACAACATCTGACAATGATACTTTGCTAAGAGATGGAGGAGCAGAAAATGGACAAAATTCTGTACTGTAGTTCAGACACTCACACAAGGGAAAATTAGAATTGAAGAGAAAGTGGAGGAGAGCACTGTAGGCACAGAAGGGGGAACTTCAGTGGCTGAATGTTTCTGATTTTTTCTCATCCATGGTGAACTGATCTTCTGTCATGTCTATTCTCTTCATACCCAGCTTCTCTTGGAAACACAAGAACTGAATCTCACTAGAAAATTGTCATTTAATTTATTTAATTTTTTTATTTGAGGTAGTCAGAAATAATGCAGGCATACACTGACAATGATAAGACATCTGAAAGCATCTATAACATGGATATAAGCTGTGAAAAGCTAGATGTTTTGCACTGTATATGCTTATTGTATTAGTTAGGTTCTCAGGGTCCACTTTTTTGGGCAAATTCTTTTATGAGCATATGACTTTTATCTTGGTAATCAACACTAGGGTTCCACTAAGTTTTGTGGCAATACTTAAAACAAAACTGAAATGACTATGCTTCCAACAAGTCATTCCTTCAGCATATTTAGAAGCGTTTATCAGTGGTACAGCATCATCAAAATCGTGGTGAGTTCCTAGCTAAGAAAATATAATAGTCATGCCCTGCACTGAAGTAACAACAGTTTAAGGATGACTTTTGTCAAGGAAGGAGTGACATCATCATAATGATGTTGACCAGAGAAACTTTTTTTGACACAAGAGTATTTCAGGTGTTAGGCACTCTAATAGTGTGATCATCTGAAAAAATAATGAAGGTCGGTCTTAAAGAATTACCTAACTTTATATGAGGTACAAATTGTGATTGATATAGAAGAACCTGTGGCAAAGCAGTTTATGATCATACAGCGCATGGATACCAACACAACTGATGCTAAAAGATGTAATTACCTCTGACAGCAGCAGTGGCAACGACTTTTGTCTCTATAGTTGGCCCTTGACAGTTCAAGAGATATTTATATTCCTTTCTTCTTTTTCCTGCAAATTTGCATCCTGTCCTCCACCAAATGCATACCAGCTGATCCATTTTCCTCGCACACCTGCCATACCTCAAAAGGCAGTTGCTGTTGGATTGCCATTACCTATCTGAGTAAATTGAGTGTGCAAAAGTATTAGTTGTCTATGTAGAGTTACCTGCTGTGATGGCAAGCGTTTACACCAGAGGTAATCAGCAGCTGCTGATGTTCCCCTTGAGAGAGTGATGGGTGCATCAATCGGGTAAGTGTTGCACAGGTTGGGAGCAGCTGTGGGGTAAGGCCTTGACGTACAGAAATCTGACTCCACGCTCGTTTGTCAAGCATCCAAGTGAGTCAGCTCTGTGGCCCACTGTAGAAACCATTCTGGTTGTGTATTCATTATCACTCTCAGTGCATAGCAGCATTAGTAAAGTTATAAAATTTTTGTGGTATTGGAAATGTAAGAGAATAAATCTGTATGCCCAAGTGACTCCTTGTGGTATAATGCTCAGTGGTAACAAGGTGTGTTCACTCTTGAGGTCTTAGAGGGGTGGCCAGGGCAAGCTTATGATAAAGGTATTTTGGGACATGTTTTTTCACACTGCCTGGTTTAGCCATAAAATATCAGTCCACTCAGAAAGTGAACGATTCCGAGTGGCAGGAGGTCGCGTTTTTCACTGATTAGTGGCTGTTTCTGGTATTTGCCCACTAGATGGCTGCAATTGTTGAAGGTAAGTACCTTAGATGCTTGGAAGGGGCTTCAGATGGCAAAACTTGCTTTCCATTCTGTCCTGAGCTGTTGTCCTTACTTTCATTACTTAGAGATTATGAAGAACTGAGAGACAGCAGAGGGCTGGAATTCCTCAAATCGAAGGTGTAAAATCTATTTTGTCTATGGCAAGGAAGAACTTGCAGAAAGGGAGCAAGCTGTGGCCTAATGAATTGTGTCAAATAAAAAGTTATGGAAGAAACTTGAAGGCTACAAGGAATAGAAAATGGATTTATCAAGAAAAAATCTTTTCCCTGGATCTTAGAAAATGTTAAAAAAGTCAAGCTATTAACCTTAAAAAAAAGATTACAGCAAATAACAATGGGGAAAGCAAGAAAAGTAAAGGAAGAAAAAAGGTGCATCTGCTGTGCAATAAGGATATTACAGGGTTTAAAGATAATTTAATTATTGTGTAAAAGCTAAAAACTTTGTCTCAGCTCTTGCTGATGATAGCCATGAGGTAAAAAGTGGGAGTAGGTAAGTTAGAATGAGTGTGGTGGAAATAAGACTCAGATAAGCCACCGAAATAAGATATGGTAGATTACATAAATATATGAGTCAATTCACTGGGCGAGACTGAAAATCCATCTCACTGTGCTTCCCAATTCAGGATTAGTCTCTGAGCCTTGAGCAGTTTGTGGCCCAGGGACTCTTACATGCCCAGAGTAAGCATGGGGAGGATTGTAGTTATTAACCTTCAGTTGCTTCCTCTTTCATTGACTCATTCATGCATCTCTTCATCTATTCTTAACTTTAATCATCCACAATATCTCAAGACGAGATTCTAGAGGTTACATGCAGCTTGATTGAGGAACAACCTTCTTGTGTTTGCTTTGAATGTGTCTCCTGCTTCTTGGATTGGAAGAGACAGTGAGGAACAAGTGGTCTCCATGCCTTCTCCTACTCAAGTCAGAGCACTGAACAATCTTCACCTCTGAAACCAGTCAGAGGAGTATAGTTCTAGCAGCAAAGATTTTTTTGCACAGTTTACTGCTGAGATACAGAATAATTAAGGATATGGAGGTAAATAGAAAACAGGATACAATGATGCCTTGGTTGCATAAAGCAACTGACATAAAATTTCTCTTTGAGAAAAAGAAATTATTTTCTAGCTAAAGGAAATACAATATGTCCAGTATTCCTGGTCTCTAACGAAGTATTTGACAGTGTACCACCTGTCAGATTGGAGAAGACTGAGATTAATATGAGATACCTGAATTTCGCATAAAAGGCAGGAGATGACACGCTGTGCTGAAAGGAAACCTGTCAGGCTGCAAGAAGGTGCCTTGAGACCCTGTCTTGGCACTGGTGCCACATATGTTTGTTTCATGAGCTTGCAACAGAAAGAAGGAATAAGCTGATGGAAACGGACAGTGATAAATAAAAAGAGAAGCATGTCAATATAGATGAAGATCAAACCATAGCATGAAGATTACTTTGAAGACTAATTTGAAGATGACTGGAGCAGAAAAAGGCTAGAATTTAATAGTACAAAGAGCAAATCATTGCATTTAGGAAGTGATCAGAATGTCTGTTATAAACTAGGTCTCTGCAAGAGGTAATAGGGACTTAGAAACATCGGAGTGATTTGGGAGCAAAAAAGACATTTACCCTCAGAAGTTTCATCAGGTCTGACATCTTAGACAGAGATAAAGAGGTATTATTTTGCAAAGTGCTTGTGAGTTTGTATTTGAAATTTAATTTTCTCTCTATTTATCTCACCTCAAGAGAAACTAGTCTGGATCAGAGTGGATGCAGAAGTGGAAAAAGAGAGTGATTCGCTCAAAGATTGAATTTACAGTAAAAAAATAGCAGAAGTTTGTGTGTTAGCTTAGTGGGGGGATATGATTACTCTCTATAAACACATGGGGAGAAACGATAAGGTAACTAAAGCTAATATAAAAATAAACTAAATGCCAATATAAGGACAAGAACTAATAGATATAATCTGACTGTAAGTAGGTAGAGAAAAACACAGCATTTTTAAATGGAGTTAGTACACAAAACTTTGCTACTATCTGTTTCTCTGGTGATAAAGGAGAGTCTGGGAATATCTTAATTTTATCATTTTCTTTCACTGATCAATGAGCCGTTTGTCTCTGGCCCCTCAGGAGCTTGTGCTGGCAATGCATGCCCTGGCGAGGGGCACTGCCTACTTGGTGATACCTTTCCTGGTATGGATTATGTGCCAGCCCTTGAGAAACTGCCAACAAAATGTACAAGAGCCTTGGCACATTCTTCTGTGTTTGGTTGCACCAGTTTCCAGAACACAGTGTCCTTCCCACTCTCTTTTGGAGAGCCTGTCTCATGCTGCCTATTTTTAGCTCCCTTTTTGCCCACTCTCCATGGGGGGAGGTTGCCTCCAACCTCTTAAAATGCTCTTCATGTTCTTCTTCCATTTCCTTCATTTCTTTTTTTCACAATCCTCGCTTTCCCTTGGTAATTGTAAAGCCTGCACAAGGCTGTCTTTGAGATTTTTCAAAAGGACACAACACTCCCTAAACAGAAGGTTTTCAAATGCCTTCCTCTTTTCTTGCCAGGACCATACTATCTGGTATATCTACATTTTGTCAGCTCAGCTTGGTTGTTTTCTGGTCCTCCTGTTAAGATTCTGAGAAAGCTGCATTAATCTTGTATGCCTGTAGTGTAAGACACACCTGGGCAGATCTGCATTAATTGCTTGGAAAGTATTGCTCCCAGTGAGCCTAAATTCCGAGAGTTCACAGAGACTTTTTTTGCATGTGACTGTAGAGCTGGTTTTGTGGTTTCTTTTACACTATTGATGAGAAAAAGAAAGCCCAAGTACAGAGCCGTCTCCCTTCCCTCACTGTTCTGATCTGTTAGTTCCTCAGACCTGGGATCTGTTGGAAAACACTGGAGCTGCCCCTAGCAAATGCATCTGGCTTTCCTTCCTTCCTTCCTTCCCTTGGGACCGAGGTCATGTGGGAGGTTGTATGTCTGGGTCTTATTTTGACTTCCCACACAAGTCAGAGTGAGGAGTTTGGACATGCCTCAGGCATGGGCCTGGACTAGGCTCTCACCTGTGCCTAATATAAATTCTTCTTGTGGAAGTTGAGATTCATAAAGTTCATTTTAAGGGAGGAGCATCAGAAGCATGAAGAAAACACCTGTTTTGCCCAAAGCCATAGCAGATCTGGTGACAGACTTTAGAAAACTTGGTCCTCAGACCCAGAAATAAAGTCAGATAAGTAATGAACTCATCAACATCAGGTTTGATACTGTGATTCGTTTCCATTTTTTTTCCCTTTGCGTGAACAAGCATAGAGTCTCCCACTCTTCATTTATAGGCATTTCGTACCACGAGATGAAAACCTTTCAGAAACAGAAAGACCGTGATTAGAGAGACAAATGAAGAGGTGTCCTGGGTTACAGTGCTCTTTCTCATTACATCACATATATTAGCTACTGTGATGTTTCACCGGTGTGAGTGGTCAAGGGTAACTGCGTAAAGCAATAGATGACAAGATGGTCCATATCACTCTTGCATCACTCTTCTATGACTTTGTTTGTTCATCGCACTTTAAATGAAAAGCGACAAATGGCAGCTCTGTACTGAATTATTCCATTTTCCATCCAGACATACGAATAGAAATCAAAGTGGTCTTTGGGAAGCTACCTCTTATTTTGTGCTTTTCTTGCAACAAAGGACCAGTCTCAAATGTCTGTGGAACTCTGTTCTGATACAAATACACCATGGTTAATGCTTGATTTGAAATCCATCATAGACATCTGAGACAAAAGCACACCCATTGTTTATTTCTTACTTTTTGTGCTTGTTTGCTTTTAGCCTCCCAACATTTCCTATAATAATTTCTTTCTTCTTCTTTTATATCTCTGTTGAAGGGAGCATCCTGAGAAAAAGATTTTTTTTCCTGAACTTCCTACTATGTTGCAGGTTGCAGGACACAGAGGGACACCTTGGTGTGTTTCACTTTTACTGACCTCTGTTAGGTAATTTTTGTGAAAATTCATAAACAGTGCTGATGTTACAGATAAGAACAACTGGAGCTGGGAGAGGAGCATGTCCACATGTTTCTTTCCCAGCTCCCTGCAGTTGTTCTTATTTGCTGTCATTTGGTATCTCCAAAATGCGTAAAAATCAGGGAAATATTTCTTGCACTATTTAAAGTAATGTAGGGACGTTTTGAACATATGCCACCAGCCTGTACTGAGCAGATGACCCTGGGTCACAGTGACCATGTTAACATCAGAGTAATAAGGGACACCAGGGGGAAGCTGTTAAGGAAGGCTGTTCTGCCTAGGGATAGCTGATATTTTTTCCTCATAATGAGAAGATTACCTTGAACAACCTTCCCGAAACTCTGTGTTGATACTTGATATTCTCCAAAATAGGGCAATGGCTGTTCTGAGATTGATTTCTTGGACTGAACATCCTGCATGACTTCTCCCAGCAAAGCTTCCCCCAGTGACTCACAGTGCTGGCTAGTCCAACACTGGGCTCATGGCAAGGAAAATACCACTCCCTTTTTGTGACTGAGGCCTTTTAGGCTCCCCTTAGTGCATCTCCTGGCAATGATTAGGAACATCTACTTATTTTTTTAAAGGCTACTCCCGCTCCCATAGACTCCAGTCCTGTGAAGTCCTTAGGAAACATACCAAGATCTGAAAAGCTATTGTTTGGTATTTCAAATCCTGGTCCCTTTATGTCCAGCTGGTGGGAAAAGAGGAGAGAGAGACAGAAAGAAAATAGGAAGGCGGCGGCAGGCAATGGGGGGAGGGTTAGAAGTTGAGCGCAAAATGGATAGAATTAGGGATAAATGAATCCAAAAGATGGAGAAAAGTGGGACAAAAGTAGAGCAAGGTATGCTTAGTCTTGGTCCTGCTGGTTGTTTCACTAGGGACTTTGTGCAACCAGGGGGAGGTTTTCTCCTGTGAAATGGCCTGTAGGGAGAAGTAATTAAAAGTACAGACACCTCGATAAACAAGGAAAAGAGTAAACAAAAATAAAAAAAAATCAAACAAAATACTGGCAAGAACGAGAAAGAGAAAAATATGTATGAAGTATCTGCAATACAAAAGCGGGAGAAAAAACCAACAAACTAAAAGCAAGTATTCTGTAAGTGGCTTCCTGCCAAGGGCAGATGATTTTATCTCTCTGTGCTGTGGTTCTTCCCACTGCAGAATGGAGCCATGGATACTCTTCCAATTTTGCAGAAATATTTGAAGTCTAAGAGTTTTTTGGATTACTATTAAGAGTGGATAATGTAGAGTGAGAGAAGCTTGCTACAGTGATGGAGTCATCTTGGGAATATCAAGACAAAGACAACTTTGTAACAGCCACTGATATGTAGCAGGCTTCTGAGACTTCATGGGAGAAAGCAAGGACATATTTGATGAAGAAAGCATTAACAACGCATATTAAAAAGAATCAGCAGTATTAGTATATGAAGAGTTGACTTGACGTTATATCTTTTGTCTTTTCCCTCCTGCTCTTAAAGAACATTTCTGTTTGATTGTTTTACTCCTTTTAGATTAATGCGTACATTTTTGGGGGTGGTCTGAAATTACCTCTCTAATTCCCATCTCCAAGCTGCAGGTCATCAGATTTGCTTACTGTCTATGATGGAAAAATCTTCACAATAAAGCCTTATCTTTGGTCGGCTGTCCAAACACCCAGAGTCTGATATCCTGCAGCAAAAGCAATTATTATCTGTCTGATAATTTGATGTTGTGCTTCTGGTAGACGTGCATAAATATAGAAGCTACATGGGAAGCTTTGTATGAGATTGTTTGGCACATATTTAGGTCCTTTTCTTGGCTGAAATGAGTTTGTGAAATGGCTTGCACTAGTAACAGCTGAAAATTATAATAATCTCTTTCATCTTTAACATCGCTGAAAAACACATGGCTGTTTTCTGTTGCAAAATCTTGATGGTCCTCATCAGTTGCTTGAAACTTTGGCTATGAATAGATCTTCCTTACTGATTTGTGCAGTATCTAATTTCATCTCTATCTCACATATAGTTACATTATGCAAACTGTTGGGTGATGTTTTATTTTTGTTCAGCACCACTATGCCTTAAGCTTTACTTGAGTCACAGCAAAGTTTGGGCCATGCTTGGAAAAACAATGTCAGAATAAGCTTGGATGGGCTTCAGATCTCTCATATTTCAAACAGTATTTGGCTGCAATAAAGACAAAGAATTGTGACCAAATGGTTGTATTTTCAATACTTAAGAATCTAAAAAAGATACAATAGATAAGAAGAAGTTTAAAAGCATAAGGTTATAGTTCCATTTGTACGTGAGCAGCAAGGCATTTTTTTGAGGAATGTAGATCTGTTTCTCTGTCTCACAGATAAGTCTGTGCAGAACACTCATTTGTAATTAAGGGTAGAATCTCTTCTGAACATCAGTCTTTTGGCTGTACGGGGAGACCTGCTGGTGGTTTCATTTAATGAGGATAGCCCCACAGAGCTTCTGTCTTCAAAATTAAAGGATTAAGAAATAAAGAATGTGAAAGCTATGAATACTGAGGAAGCTAACATTCTTCTTACTCCACTGATTTACAAACCAAGCGTGGACTCCTTGTTGTCTGGAGCTGGCCTATGGAACTATCTTACTCATAAAATGTTTCGAGTTAAGAACTTAGTGACAATGGTTCCTGATGGTCTGCAGACTGTCAGTGATCCACGACTGCCTGGATTCGAGATCCAGGGTTTGACATAGATTTTTACATATCACTTTTGCTGAGAGACAAGCAAATATCTTCTAGTGATGTCTTAAGTGTGGCTATAAGGGTGCAACATTTGGCCCATTCTTTCTCTCCCTCTTTTTTTCCAGTGCTCCCTCTTAGTAGGGCTGAATTCAGGATGCTACACATTTCCAACGGATAAAGGCAAGGATGAAGATATCCTTTTCTCTGGATGCATAAGGAGTTGCTGGAAGTTGAAGTGATTTTATATCTACAGGGTGACAGCATGCTTTTAAGTATCACTGCCACCATAATGGAGAAAGTGGGTCACACCCTGTGAGCTATGTTGTGAAGGACTGAGCAAACCTCACTGCTTTCGTGAACGCTGGGTTCCTTCTGCAGGTTTTAGCTCTTTCTTTGTGATCTTCGTGATCACTGTAATGGTATGGCTTACACCCAAGCCACGAATGAAAGAATTGCCAAGATGCATAACATGAGATAAACATTTCAGGTTTGTTTGAGGCTTCAACATCTGTCCTTAGATTGTGGTGTTAGGGATTACTGTAATGTTTTGGTCAGTAAAGTACCTGCAACTCCATGGCCAGAAGCTTTAGGGAGGAAAAAGCTATGTACTCCCTCTATTGATAAAAAGGGCAAAGTGCTGTCATGCAGACCTTCGTTTGCAGAAGAGAAATTCTAGAGGTAATTTATCACAGCAGCACTTGAGCTTTGAGAGTTTGACAGAAATGTTAACTTGCAGCAAAGACTTCATTTCCATGCTGTCAAGACTTTCCGCTCAAGGTTGCTGCAGAGGTCCACATTTCCGAGGTCTCTGGTGCAATGGACTGAATGCTAGTGTGAGCAATTTTAGGGAGGACCTGGCAGTAGGAAGTGGCACACAGGACAGCAGTACCTTCCTGGCCTCTCCTGCCCCTCAGGAAGGGTGGAATGCTGTCTGCATAAGGGAGTGATGCTCCCATAGTTGTCTAAGCAAGCTGGACCCCTGAGGACTAGAGACAGACCTGCCAAGAGAAAGATGGACTGTTGTTCTGCATTCTCATGGACTCTGAGAGTTGGTGGAGCTGTGAGACAGTCATCACCACCAGCGAAAAAGGAGTTAGAGAGAGACCTCTACCAAAGACATTAGAAAGATGTGAGAGAGATGCTCTATTTGTCTTACCCACTGTATTTCAGTGTGGTTTTGGTTTAGTTTGTTTTGTTGTTTCCTTTTTTTTTCCAGCAAGGCTCATGATTGCATTCCCCATCCTTTCCTAAAGACTTTATTTCTACAGTCTCAGTCTACTTGAATGCGAAAAGTAATACACAGAATACCCCTAGAGAAGAAACACTGATTTTCCCAGTATTTCTCTATTAGCCTTGAACCAATCCTGCTATTTATTGCAAGATGACCCCACAGATGCTAACGTCTAAAAGACACACGAGACCCAGAGGGTGGCCAGCCACAGGCTGGTGGCAATGCAGCCGGGGGATGTTCAGGCAGCTCCTTCCCTTTTCAGGCTGCTCAGTGCAGCCCCTTCCCAAGGCTGATCTTGGGGATGGGTGGCACCAGCCACAGGGCAGCCTTTTGCCCTTCCAAATCATTGTCTTCTCTCGGGGAAGGGGGGGAGGGGGGGGTGAAACTTCACAAACTAATTAAAGACAAGAAGTGGAAAGAGACGGCATTTCAGAAAAGACACTGATTCTGATTTTTGCCTCCCTTCCTTCCCGCTGGCAGCTCGGGTGGGACCTGCCAGCTGCTTTCTGCTGCCTCCATGGAGCAAGAGTGCTCTCTGCACCACAGTAAACTTTGTCTCTGCTAAATCAACCCTAGAGGCTTAAAATACACTTCTAAAGGCCCTTTTGTCTGACGAGTGCAATGTCCTGTATCCCTGGTGCCGATCACTTTTTGGCTATCTTTACAGCATTTTGTTTCTGAAGTCCTCTGCCAACAGTCCAGCTATGCTGCGGTGACCCTATCAGAACTGGGAAAATACATTTGAAAACTGTTATTAATCTCTGTTTAAACCTAGGAATTTCTGTGGTACTTCCAAAAAAGGGAGAAACTAGTGAAATAGGAAGATCCAGTCATTTCAGAGAAGAACCTGCAGCTTTCACCAGAGTTTCAAGTGGGAAGGAAGAACAGCTCATGGGATATAAACATGCATTTTCTCTATAAGCACTGAATTTATCCACCAAAGTACAGAAGAGAATGTTGAGAAGGTTTGTCTGAATGTATGAGCACAGAGTACTTCCCCAATGATGGCAAGGTGTTAAGGTAGAACTTCTCTAAACTTACATATAAGATACACATAAAGTTATATACACATATCTATATTTGCTCATGTATTTCTTTCTTAACTCGACCACTTTCTGGGAAAGAAAATAAAGGGAAAATTTCAGTTCCTGCTAGGAAAAACTCACAGCTATAGAAAAATTTATCCTTCCCATTCTTTGGTGTATCATGAAATGTAACTATGCTCCTCCATTACCTTTAAGTTTACAAAAACTTCCTTGTTTCTGTAATCATGTGTGAGAACACTGCTAGCTCTGTACTTAAGAACTGCAGAAGTGAATGTTGCATTTCACAGCCCTCTCTCCTGTTCATTCTTGTATCTATTGTAATGATCTATTCTTTGAAGTTCAAGGTGTCATACATTCAAAATGAATGCTGGAGGTATAGCCATAGGTTTTCGTGTGCCGGTCATGGCTTTAGCTGTCATCTATGCCCTGGTTTCTCCAGGGAATGTTTGAACTGACACTGCACTGAATTATGAGAGTGAAATCCCTTCACAAAGGCGAGTGCTGAAAATTTATTACATCTGTTTCACCTTGTGGCAAAATTATTTGATTTATAGAAAATACAAAAAAAGAAAACACACAACATCCTGAAAGCAGCTGATTTCTGCTTCTGGGATGTTTTCGTCTTGCACCTTGCAATCCACTCAGCAGACTGACTGGCCAAAATATAACTCTATGACTGAAAATACAAGAAACTAGAAAGCACAGCTAAAAGGAACAGAAAGGTAATTTAAGTTCCAAAGTTATTTCTGAATATAAGAGTGTCAAACAAAGCCAGACACTGATTTAATCTATCATCAGTGCCATTTTAGCACAGCCATGATGTCATTATATGTGTCCTCTGCGAAAGAACCAAGGACCCTACGTGGCACAGTACTTAAGCATATATTTGTGTTTAGGTATTTTGGCAAAATTAGTCATTTCTATTTCATCCTCGCTGTCATTAAAGAAAACCTTAACCTAAAGTTAGAAAGATGCCTGTGCATTCTGACCCATCTGAGAGCTCGGAAGGCAAGAAAAGCCTGTGCTGTTCTCTGCAGATGGTACACTGCAAGACCTGGGAACATGACCCATCACCCCTTGTCTATGGGCAAGTCCTGTGTCCAGCCCAATACAGCTGGAAGAACAAATTATGGTTCTGCATGTTGCCATTATTGCCATTCCTTTTACTGGTTTGGTTATGCTTTCATGATTATTACTGAGAGAGATAGAGAAGAAGAAAAAGGTGTATGGGAGGGTGGAGCTGGAAAACCCTGCATGACCTAAAAAGCATCTGATCAGCTGTATTTTGCCTCTCTGGAGGATAGACAGGGTCAGTAAGGATGCCACCATTTGCTTCAGTAAATGGCAGCTCTGACCCTCAATCTGAGATAACGGATCTGCTGCTTTCATTGCACTAGTTCCTCTGAGCCTAACATGGACCAGCACCCCACCGTGATAGGTGTTGTTCAGGCACAGCACAAAAAGATTTTCAGAACATGCTGATTTCTGAATTGCCTTCTGGTGCTTGATGGCTGCCCTGCAGGGAGTCTGCAGAACAGCTGAGTATAGGAGCTGTCACCTTATTTAACTAATATTGTTGTGCTAATGCTGTATGAAAATAGCCAGTGTATTCTTCTAGTCTCTTTACTACTCTTATCACTGCTCCTAAATCCAGAGTCTCAGGAAGAGAGTGCAGAGACCACAATCCATGGAAGTTGGTGGATCCAGAACCATTACCGATATGGTCATTCAGTATTAACAGGATGCATTTAAAAATAATTATTTTCACAATTCTGATAATAATGTAATTCTGTAAATTACTGCTTCCGCATCTATGCAGAGGAGACTCCATGACATTTCCTTATGGTTTTGAGAGCACACTACGCTACGGACCCTTGTGTTGGGCTTTGTGTGTTGTGCTTTACTGCACAGCAGAGATGGTCCTCAGCCCTCTCAGTAAAGGCTGTGGCACAGGGACACAAAAGAACAGAAACAGAAATCAGGCAGCCTGAAAAAATGCCAATTATAGTGACTGTGCTGAAAAGACATTAGGGATCAGGCAACATTTGGTTTCTAACTGCCAAGGATCTGACTCTATATTTAAATTTATTTTGGCAATATGCTATTCTGAAAAGGATCAGTAGCAATTTGATGTTATGTTAGAACATAGGTATTTGTCCATACATATTTTATTTCAATCACATTTCTTTACAGTTAATTTTATACTTGGCTTTTAAACATCTGACCCATTATCTGTTTTTTACTGTGTGTGGGATAGGTAAGTAAAGACATCTTGTAAGGAAGCTGCATAGGACTCTTATGCAGAGGTTGCTGGAGGCTGAAAGAACCTAAATTCCCAAGGAAACTGCATTCTCACCAGCAAAATTGCAATTCTGTGTGTCTCCCAGGTCTGGAGAGCTGTGCGTGACCTTGCTGCCTGGTGCATGCTGTGGGACCTGCACCAGTGGGTTCTCCTGCAGCAGACCTCCATAGTGGTCTGAACATCACACTCCCGACCTGCTGAAAGACACAGTGGTGGGTCAGGGCCAGAGGAACAGATGCTTAGAGGTGACTTCAAAGGTACCACATCAAAGGACTAAAAAGAAAAGAATAACTATGAGCATTCCCTGTAAGTTCCTCAGGGAAGGTCTGAATAAGAGACAATAGGCTTACTGTATAAAAAAGCTTTTTCCTCTGACACCACTCTCATAGCCTTCCCTGGCAGAAGCATCACTCTTTTTCTCTCCATCTCCCATCACGCTGCAGCTCTCAGCGGCCTCGCCCCATCCACTGCTGTGCCTGGGCTGCTTCTCACAGCAGCCAAACAGCGAGTTAAGTTTGAGCAGCCAAAGCCCAAGGGGGGGGTGAGATAGAGCTGGCTGCCTGCTCTTCGTGGCTGTTGGAGAGGAGGTGTCACAGCTGCAGCCCCAGCCCTGTCCTCTCTCCAGCTCCTTCACTGCTCTCTCTGACCCTCACCTCTGGTGCCTGGCACTGCGGTGATGGAGGAGGCCGCACAAGCAGGCAACCCAGGTGCCAAAAAGGCTCTCTGCACATCCAGCTACTGTTGCTAGCCATTCACAAATTTCTTCGTGGTTAGAGCATGTGGGGAATACAATTTTTAGCCTCTTACTATAGATACAATGTGGGCACAGACTGAGGAAACACACCCCCCCGCCGGGAGTCTGTACCCAGTAGCCACAGTGCTCTCCAGGAAGGTTTGAAATACAGAGATTTTAACCAATCCATGTTGACCGCACTCTTTTCCTCGTTATCTTGCAGTGATTCTCAAAGAGTTTATTTGATTCCCCATTCTAGCTTTTTTCCTACATTAAAGATAATATGACTTCCCTAAAATCCCACAGTGTCTCCTTTTTCTGAAGATGTAAGTGCAATTCAACTTACATGACATGAATTGTTGGAGCATTAGATGTCCAATTTAAAATAGTTATCAAGGTTCCCTCTGTAATTATGGAAGAAAGATTGGTGCCTCAAGAGGGTAATTTTAGGAACAATTTCAGGATGAGAAAATTACCTTCTGGAGAAGACACTTGTCTCCAATGACTGTGCAATGTGTGTTATTAATGATGCCTGACTTTCAGATGATCCGCACTGGGTGTCATGAATGTCTCTTCTGAGCCCTGTGAACCTCCAAGGTGGTTTCAGCTAGTTCTTTAAACACTCTAGGATAAAATCAATCAGGGAAGCTGATTTGGGAAACAGCACAACTTGACAACTACCTTTTCTAAATATTCCTCTTAACTTGAGAGTTGAGTTCTGATGCAGGTTGTGTTAATCCTGTGATTGACTGTGATCTTTGTATTGAAGGCTGATGCAAAGATTTAATATTTTGGCTTTGCTTTTGTGCTCAAATGGTGTCATTCCTTCTACACCGCATGGTGGCCCAACTCTTTTCCATTCTCCTCTTGCTTTTTATATAATTAGTAATAGTGCTTCTTTGCTGCCCTTTATGTCTATTGGTATGTGTATACTGTAGAATTATAGTTTCAACCATGCAGTAGCCTATAATTGCTGCATAGCTGACTTGTAAATTCTGACATGTCGAATGTTTTAGGAACACACACAAGGATTAATTCACATCATAAACTAATCCGCTACAAATGTGCTTTTAAAAAGTCTTTTATATCACTCCTCAAAGAGGGCATCAAGCAATAGAAAAAGAAAAGCAACTAAGACAAAATTCAGAAGAAATTAGATTCTACTTAACTTTACTTTTTTTGTTTTGTTTCATATTTATATCTTGACACTGTTTAGAGCATATGTTCTGGAATGAACTTCTGTTGTGATCATGCAAGCAGGTTATTTTGAGCCAAAGACCTAAGAGACATAGTATTTTGGACTGTAATACGGTGGTAGTGCACAAAGTAGATTTAAAGAAAGAGCGTGAATGTCCCAGTACAGGATCTACTGTAAATATAGAGAAGCTGTATCAAGGCAGTTGACATTGTTATATCCTAGACACATAGGAAAGAGCTGTACTGCCAAAAATACTTCTCTGGCTAACAGAGATGTACCTAGAGGTTTTACTGTGCTACACCTGGTTAGCTCAATCAGTTGAGCATGGTGCTAACAATGCCAAGGTCGTGGGTTCGATTCCCATTTGGTCCTCATGTGTTGCCTGTTCTAGTCGAGAGGTGGCGTCCCTGGTGACAGGGAGGCTGGATTAAAATGATCTCTAAGGTCCCTTCCAGCTTAGGCCATTCTATGTTTCTATGATACACCAGCTAAAGCATTGCGGCCTGTGTGCGTGACTAGGGCAATGCTTGCTCTTAGCCCTGCGGGTGCCCCTTGAACCTCTCCTGTGCGTGGGGCTCTGCTTTGGTGCAACTGCCGCGGACGCTGCTGAAAGCTGACGAGACAGATGCTCTGTGTGAGGCAAAGCACAGAGCCGTGAGACATATCGTGCTCTCAGTTTTTAAGCACCGTTCAAGAAGTGACGGCACAGAGTGGTTTTCAGAAATAAATGTGAAGGATTAAGTGTCCTAAGTGGGAGGCAACAGCAGCAGCAATAACCACTGACAAAACTTTGTCTGATGATTTCTAAACTGCTAGGCAGCTTTTTCCATGTGGCCACGAGAGCCAGGCTGCAACACCCGCCCGAGCTGAGTGTGGCTTCGGGATAGGACACCTTGCAGGAAAACTAAATGCTGTACCAGAAATAATGTTCTCCCAGTAGTTTGTTAAGGAAGAGGTCATTCTTCCCCAGGAGTAAGGAATGAATCAGTGTCCTGGCATGAAGCTGAGGGCTCCAGACCTCCATGCTCATTGTCAGAGCTCCAGTAAAGCTTTTTGTAACAGTTAATGTCTCCTCTAAATTTCAAGCTGAGAAATTATGTTCTGGTCGTCTGTTTTCCTACAGTGGTTTTATTCGGGCATGATATACTCATTGTCTGTAGCTGTTGCAGCGTCGCTGTTTGTTCTCATAGCACACAAAATGTTCCACCTTAGAAGCAACCGCTTTTCAGGGCTAAATAATGCCAGCATTTGCAGGACATAAAGTCCTTCACAATTCCACACAATGATGTGTCCTATATTTTGAAGAATTGTGTTCTTGTTCTTTTAGGCCTCAAACAGGAAATATTTAAGCACATTTTCAATTAAGTTGCATTGAAGTTAGTGTAACTGAAGTCCACATTTTTAGCGTGTGTTTCTAATTAAACACATCCATAAATGCTTTCCTGATCAGAGATCTTCAAGCCTGTGAAAATGCAGAAGCTGAAATGTTCATTTTCAGCTACTCTGAGTGCTTTTTTGAGTATGTACGTTGAAAAGCAGACATCATATTCCCTCCCTCCTCAGTGCTAGGTCTCAGGCCTGAACTGGGAACTACAGTTGTACCTATGGAGGACCAGACTCAAGTCTATCGGTTGCTTCAAGGAGTAATGGAAGGTAAGTTTCTTGGATGTTACACAGAAAATAGTCAAAAAAACATATAAAAAACATCATTGAAGAAGCACTGAAGTTGAAGGTTTCACAAATTAATTTGGTCTTCCTGACATGTTAGTTTGAAAGGACACGCTACACTCTAGTTCTCTTCAGGACAGAGACAGAGCCTGGTTTAGGAAAAAAATTCACAGGAAAGCACTGATTTTAGCTGAGCAATAGTAATCATGCTTTTGCAGCACAAATCATAGGTGCTTTAGGCTAACCATTCAACACTATAAGGGAGCAGAACACTGGGACTCCTGTAGTCCTATTGCATGAAGGAGATATTTGGACATTTACATCTTAAGATCACTGAAAGAAAGATTAAATAAAGGACTAGATCTACCAAGGTATATACTACTAAGTATTTGGCTGGTTGGGTGCAAATATTTCTCAGTGCAAGCTGCATGCCTTTATGATGAATATTCATTGCCATTTATTATTTTCTCTATTATGTCAGGTATGGAACACAGCACTTTTTTAATTATTTCTTCTTAGGTTTGCAGTTAAATCCACAAATTAAAGATTTACTTCATCATCTATAGGTAGTGACAGCAGCAATCCTTTTTCAAAAGGAGAGACAGAATCTGGTTGTGATTTTGTGAAAATAACCTGACAGTCATTTGCTGACTCCTTTTACTGTGCTCATCATGTCATTTTTTAAATGGCTCGCCGACTCATAAAAAACCCAGGAAATTTCTGCATCTTTCTGCATCTCCCTTTTTTGAGAGAATTTTTCTTGTGTGTTTTTAATTCTGAGCTCTGAGTAGATGGAGGATTAATGGTACACTATGTTTTCACATTTTCTTGTCACAGGCTGTGAATGTTGATATCTGAGGCTTCCTGCTGTCTTTGATGAGCACGTGCAGCAGCTGAAGTCTGGCTGCTGCAGAGTCCCTGCCACCTGGGCACAGGACTTGGTCTTGTGGACCTTGATAGCTCTGTTGTCCTCAGGAATGAAGCTGTCATGGGAAGCCATTGTCCTCCAGGATTGGCCCACAGGTAACTGTGATGAGCCCATCATAGGGTTTTGACACAGAGGACAAAACCTAGGGGCTGTTGAAGGATGTTCCTATAAAGCATCAAAGAACAGACTGTGAAATGTCATAACAGCACTACAGAGGACATTTGGCCAAATGTTTGCACAGTGATGGAGATCATCAAACACTAATTCACTGATTTTGAGTCAGCAAAATAGAATACTGTGTTCGTACTAGAGTGTGAGTGCACTGCAGGGTCCCAAAGTATTTTGACTTGTGAATACCCAAAGAGCACCACAGTATCCTCGCAAAAGCCCTTGTGCTGGTTTCTCAGAGTTGTAGCAGCCTTAGCTTATGTATTTATTCTCCTTCCAGACACAGCCCTGCTGGCACTCCTGTGTCTGCTACAGCCCCTGGATCTGCTCACTGTGATCAGTCCCTGTGGGACAGCAGCCATTGGAGAGGGCATAACTTGTGCTGGGGTCACCCTCAGATTGCAGCTAGTCCCCCTTCAACAGCAGACTCCAGTAAGTTTCAGCTTTGGTATTTGGTAGGTAAGGTCAGGGTGCAATGAGGGCCGTGGGTGCTAGCAACACGATGATAAGTAAGGGGACTGCTGGCACTACCGTCAATGACATTACACGTGGTTTTGTTTTACTTAGTAGCTGGGTTTTCTAGGAAATAAGGCTCCCAACATACCACTCAGTGTGGTATGCATGTGTTTGATCATATTCATGTATATCAATATCTTTCAAACCATCTGGAAAGTGGCCAGCTAGTGCTGGTAGGAATCACCAAGGTATTAATGAGATTCATACAAGCTCCATGAAATCACAGAAGCATATTGTGTCACCCCAGCTGAGAGAAACGCTGTTAAGGGAGCACAACCTTAGTAGACACCTGAGAAGCTGCTGGAGACAGAGCCTTCCAAAGAAGAAACTTTACTCCTCTCTGGACACCAGCTTTGAAACAGAAGTCTGTGGGAAACCATGTGTCCTTTGAGCTGGCACCCAGAGTGACACATTTGGCGGGCACTTCAGTTTTCCCCTCTTGCACCTCGTTTGGCAGAAGC
The DNA here is from genome assembly GCF_000703405.1 of Apaloderma vittatum. Classification (NCBI taxonomy): domain Eukaryota; kingdom Metazoa; phylum Chordata; class Aves; order Trogoniformes; family Trogonidae; genus Apaloderma; species Apaloderma vittatum. The sequence continues at coordinate 55,895 of NW_009730071.1, read as the reverse complement.
TGACTATGAGAAGCCGCCTGGTCTGGTCAACCCACATTGTTCTTGCTTTTCCCTCAAACATAAAGATACATTCACTAATGTTTGCAGTTAGTACTTTTGTACATTTACTTGTAAGGAAAGGAATTAGTGGTAGCGATGTCAACAGGTTTTAGTGAGCTATCAGGAGGATAGCTTCACATTCAAACTGATGTTTGGCAAGGAAAGCAGACCTTAACCAGTGCAATTCCTCTTCTGAACTAGGGACAAAACAATCTATGCCCTCACAAAAGGAGTGTCATAGAATCATAGAATGGCCTAGGCTGGAAGGGACCTTAGAGATCGTTTTAATCCAGCCTCCCTGTCGCCAGGGACGCCACCTCTCGATTATATCAGGCAACACATGGGGACCAAACGGGAATTGAACCCACGACCTTGGTGTTGTTAGCACCATGCTCAATTGACTATCTCAACAGTGTTATTGATAGTTTTTTAAAAAAATCCAGGGCTGTGTATGCAGAAAGATGCACAAGAAATAGCAGTGCCCCAGGGTACAGGGGGAGGGAAAAAGCAATGTTGCCTTCTTTTCTGTGGGCTCCCACAAGGCAGGGCTTGTATCATGGAGAAGAACAATCCATTCGGTGTCCAGTTGGAATCTCAAATAACCATTTCATTTTTCTTTTGCAATAATGGGGCCAGTTTTGTGCAGGTCCAAAGACAGCGGAACTGTTAAAACCATGCGTAGTGCAATTGCAGGTGGCAAAAATTTAGAGTGAGGCTTCTTGAAGTAGGAGGATATTTGGATCTAGAAGTTGTAGCCTGAAGGTGTTTCCAGGGACAACTCTACCTCTTTCCCACTCATATCATTATGTTTTGTTGAACATGTTTCATAGTGGACAAACATGAGGTTTTCAAGCGTGGCCCAAAAGCCTGTGACTGATGTGGTACAGTTTGGCTTGTCCTCAGAATGAGATTTTATGCACTCTACCATCAGCTTATGATTGAGATGATTTGCGCCTGTGAGGACATCTTCTTTATAGCTTTTAATATCTAATCATAGGCTAAAAAATAATTACTAGCCCTGGTACAGTGCCCTTCTCTACTCCTTGTCACTCAACCACTGAGCTTCAGGAAGTCTGCCAAGTCCCTGACAGCAGCTTCTTCTTGTGGAAGCAGAACTGTGTGGCGCGATTATATCCAGGAGAAGAGACAGAGTTTTCATATTTTACTCTGATGTCAGCAGCAGAGACCTTCAAAGTGGAGGAACACTCCCCAGCTGTGAGCTGAATTGCTCAGGAGGTACCACTCCTGTCGCTTCGTCAAGCTGATCTGTGTAGGAAAGAGCCCTTTTTCTAGGCTGGGTGCACTGAAGAGGCGCCAGGGCCTCCCACCCACAATCCTCATTAAAGAAAAATAACAACAGCACAAAGCCCAAGGATTGTTTACTTATTTGCAGTATCTCAGCAACGGCTACTCTCTATCATCTGTTTTTGCTTTGGTGATTTTCTTTTCTTTTTTTATTTTAATTGAGAAGAAATGCCACATGCTGCCACACAAGTAGCTAAGCTTCTGCTGCTGGTCAGAGACTGCCCGTTATGCCCAGGCGGGACAGAGGATGGGCTCTGCTCCCCAGCTGCTGGACCTACCTTAGAAGGAAGCACCACAGACCAGGACTTTGCAATTGTTCTCTTTTCCCCAGTAAATCAAGCATTTGCCCTAAAAAAAGTTCAGGCCTGTGATGCTGGGTCAAGCAGGACAACTAATTTTGGCTGGTGCAAAAACTAACAAACAAATAGAGTCCTGGAAATGCCCAACTGGTGCATTTCGACATTTTCAGAAGGAAACATTGAATTTTGGAAGCCTTGATTCATGAGGCGACTTAGTGGCTTTCACAGTGCAGAGAAGAAAGGGATGGTTGCATGTCCCTCCTCTGCCACCCGTTCTTATATTTTGGTGTTACAACACTTGTCTGAGTGGGTAATTGATTATTTTAATTACTTTCTATAAATTGCGATGAGGTTTCAGTTAGAAATATTGGGAGCGCACTACTCCAGATCAACTTTTCTGGTTTTTGAGACAAGCTCCTGAGAAGCAAAGGGCCCAAATTCAAGTGTGGTGTTCTCTGCAGGAGAGATACAAGA
>NW_009730071.1:37878-53747 GCF_000703405.1 Apaloderma vittatum | reverse complement strand
AGTGTTGAATTTGCTTCTCTTCAGTAAATACGGCAACAAATGAACTTTCTCAGTTAAGGATGCAAGCTCAGAATGTAAGCTCACATTCTCAAGGTTTTTAAAGTTGCTTGGAAAATCCAGCCTTTAATTTTGAAATTTTTTTTTGAAGCCCTCCAAAATCAAATCGTGGTTCAGAAAAAAATAATCAGTTAAAATAGTTCTGAGTCAAACGCTGAATTTAAAAATATTTTCTTAGGAAGCCGTACTGCAATTAGTAGAGGCAAGGATTAGTACTATGTGAAGAGTTAGCTACTTGGGCAGTAGGTTCTTTGAGATGGGAATCATGTTATTGGATTTCTGTCTTTGACGACACCTCACTGGTGTAGAGCTCTGTGTGTGAGCATTAAGCAACTCTTTTGCAGTCAAACAGTTGTAAAACCTTAATGAGTTGTGAAAGAAGCTTCTGGCCCATGGACCAAACAGTATTTCTGCCTGTAATGGAGAGTCTGCCAAACTCTGGTGGAGGAAACCGAAGGCATCAAAAAGAGTCAGGAGAGTACTTCCTCACTCCAGGTAGTTATTTGGAGAGGATGGCAGTACAGAGTGATAAACCTGAGCTTGGTAGTAGCTGTTGTTAAAAGACAAAAAGGGGAAGTGTTGTGTGTGGACATCCATCTATCTGCTTGTTTTTTTGGCCTACCATAAAGGCTTTCAGTGACATTGGTGTCCCTGCAGCAGGGACTGCATAAACACGGGGAGAGAGGCACTCCTGGCCTGGGGGACCCACAGCTATGACAAACGGGCAAGGCAGATACCAGGTGAGGGAAACCGAAGAGCTGTCAGGCCATTCCTGTAAGATTTCTTGGCTCATGCAGCATTTCGCTTAGTCTCTGGCCGATGCAGGGACTGAGCCTAAACCACCTGAACATCAGTGCTCTGACCATGTGGCCGTGTGTCAGGGAGACTCAGAGGAACATCACAACATCAGGAATGACTGAACTGAGGCCCAGTCACTCCGCAAGCAATTTCTATCCGGGCCAAGGGGATTACTTCTTTCCCTCCCACACTCCACCACACAGCTTGCTTACAGGCTCCTTTGCCGTTTGTACTTGCTCCCTTTGGTTAAGGGACTGCCCTGATCCAGCCGGCGGGACAGGCTCTGCATGTACTGGCTTAATTGAAGATGGTGAGGAGCACAGCAGGAATTGTTCCTGAGTACTGGAAACAATGCTTATAAAGTCACTTCATAGTAATTGCAATACAACTTGCTGGAATAGAAACAGCTTTGGAGACCAATGGCTACTCAAAAACCACTCTGAACAAAGAAGTGTTTATGCTCTTCCACTTTCAAGTCTACCTGAACTTCTGATCCTGCAACAAAGGGGAGTTTTAAGAGAAAAGGAAGATGTCAGTGCTTTGCATATGGAGATAACATGAATGCCTCCTGCAATCAAAGGAGAGAACATGAATTTGTGTGATAATTTTGCAATGGTTAAGAATACTGGGGGCTCAATTTTCAGTCCTCAGTTCCAAAGGCCCACTTTAAGGAGCATCATGTCTGAAAATGGTTTATTTAGCATATAACCCCGTTTACTGATTTTCTCATTTGGTATAGATATGCAAGCTAAGTACATAATCTCTGGTGGCCTCCAGGGCTGAAAATCCTTAGGCTATCCATGCCCTACCTAACACGCTAGTAGTAGGCTGGAAATAATGCTGAGCATTCCCCGCCTTTCTGCATTTTGCAGGAAAACTTGGAAAAAACAAACAAAACAAAAACTTTTGGTGTCCTTGCATCCCTAAGTGCTGAACTTGTCTTTCTGAAATGCTATGTCAACAGCTCTTCACTAGCAGGCCCATTATTTTTATTGGCTGTGGCTCTCTGGCTAGTGTTGACAGGTTAATTTACAGTAACAGTGAGAGTCACCTTTACTCCCTACATCAGAAAGCCCTACTCGCTCCATAGTTGAATGACACACTCTCAAGAGCAGGAGTGTTGGAGAGTGGGTGAGTGAGCGTTGCCTTGCAGCCTCACACAGGCTCTCATGGACTCACGAAAAAGAATGTTCTTTTGGTGAAATAATTTTTGCCAGCATAAACGACTCAGGCAGGAATGGTTGCAATTATTTCTTACCGTGCTTGTTAGAGAGGACATATGGGAAGATTAGCCTCAAGAATGTCACTCTTGGACATGGTCTTCCCATGGGGATTACACCACAGGTTTTTTCTTTTATTTTATTTTCCCCGCTTTTCTTTTTTCCCTGCTTTCAATACATCAAAGTTAATTGTGAGAAATTTCCCTTGATAATGTGTACAGATAGTGCTAAGCAAATCCCAGAAAATATGTTTTGTGGGGGGCTTTACTCTAGCTTGTAAAGCTATAGTGCTGCAACTGAAAGTCTCAGACTAGGCTGACACAACACAGATGACGAAGAAGCCATGAGAAAGCTGATGGAGAGCACCTATGTTGGAGAAGTAGGAGGAATTCAGAGCAGCTAAGGGAGAAGGATAAGCTGCCAAGAGGCAAATTATTATAGCCAGGGTGCAGATCAACGATCTTTGCATCACAAGAAACCTGAATAAATCACAGATGTGTCTCTGATTTTTTTTTGTTCCTTCAGTAGTGTTTCTTTTGGTTTGTTCAAGATTTTTTTATATGTCTGTCATGAAAAAAAAAAGTATTTTAATCCTAGAAATATCAGATCATAGAATCACAGAATCTTGGGGGTTGGAAGGGACCTTGAAAGATCATCAAGTCCAACCCCTCTGACAAAGCAGGATCACCTACAGTAGGTCACACAGGAACACGTCCAGGTGGGTTTTTGGAAGTCTCCAGAGAAGGAGACTCCACAACCTCCCTGGGCAGCCTGTTCCAGTGCTCCATCACCCTCACAGGGAAAAAGCTTTTCCTAATGTTTTTGTGGAACCTCCGATGCTCCAGCTTGCATCCGTTGCCCCTTGTCCTATCATTGGACATCACTGGCCTTGCTCCATCCTCTTCACATTCACCCTTTACATATTTATAAACATTAATAAGGTCACTTATCTGTCTCCTCCAAGTTAAAGAGACCCAGCTCCTTCAGCCTCTCCTCATAAGGGAGATGTTCCACTCCCTTCATCATCTCTGTGGCTCTGTGCTGGACTCTCTCCAGCAGATCCCTGTCTCTCTTGAGCTGAGGGGCCCAGAACTGGACACAATATTCCAGATGTGGCCTCACCAGGGCAGAGTAGTGGGGCAGGAGGACCTCCCTCAACCTACGGGCCAAATCCCTTCTAATACACCCCAGGATGCCATTGACCTTCTTGGCCACAAGGGCACATTGCTGGCTTGTCGTCATCCTGCTGTCCACTAGAACCCCCAGATCCCTTTCCCCAGAGCTGCTGTCCAACAGGTCAGTTCCCAACCTATACTAGTCCATGGAGTTGTTCTTTCCCAGGTGCAACACTCTACACTTGCTCTTGTTGTATTCCATAAAATTCTCCCTGTCCAACTCTCCAGCCTGTCTAGGTCTTGCTGGATGGCCACATCTTGCTGAATGACCACATGGTCTTGTGGTGTGTCAGCCACTTCTCCGAGTTTTGTGTCATAATGATACCAAAGCTTTTGGATTCTTGCAATCTCTCTGTATAAATTGACCATGCTCTGGCACTGCTCATTCAGCACAAGGCAGCACTGAGGCTGGATCAGATATAAGAACTTTCTCTTCTTTCAGCATTGATGGACCTCTTGCCACCAAACCTATAGTTCTTGGACTCATATATTCTGTTTTGGCTACATGGACATTATAGATCCAGAAGACATGCCTCTAGTATTGTGACCATATTGGAATTTGAGGTGGTTACACTCTGTTGAAGTGGTCCTATGCATTTGCAGTACACTCTTTTTCCAGCCTAGCCTTCACTGTTGCTTTTATTCACTCCTGACATAGCGAGTAAATATGTTAAAACAATTCATATGTTTAGTCTGCAAATCTCTTTGTAAAAGCTTTTTGAAAAGTTTTGGGATCTTTCTGTTCTACAAATTTCACATATTTGTGTTTAAAATTTCCTCTGTCACCAGTCTGTTCTCAGCAGCTAGCTCTTCGAAAGTCTTTAAGGTAGCTCTCCATCCTGCTGGGTCAGCTGTAGCTCAAGATCTCAGAAACTGTCAGATGTTCCCATCAGTTAGGAAAGTCACAGCAAATCAGAGAGAAAGCAGATGGGAGGAAGAAGTATAAAACCATTCAGAAACAGATTAGATTAGAAAAAATGAGTCCAAATTTTCTCCGCTTTCACACATGGATTTCTATGAGTGCTTGTATACATGGCATGTAAAGGTGGAAGGCTCCTATGCTGCCCTATATCACTGCTGTAGCATTGGCTGGGGGAGATGTCTCTGTTTCTGTGGCCAGCGGTTGGAAACGTTCCCACAGCCCTCTTTGCGCTGCTGTAACCCAATCACTGTGTGATAGCAGCAGACAAAGGCAGAGACAGAGACTGATTCAGAAAACTTCTTCACCTTTCAACCACAGTCTGCCTTCTACGCCGTCTCTCTTGCTTGCAGGACAGCCCAAAGATTACCAGAGAGACATAGTTAAACACAAGTAACAGGATGCTCTGCTGCTGTTGAGCCTATCTATGCTGACGGTGAAGGCAATAACAGAGTTCTCTTATCCAAGGTATTAGCCACTACAGTGTGCTGCCAGCTGTGTTTGCAAGGGGTTTAGCAGTTGTCTTACAATGGGTGTGTGCTGATGGTGGGAAATGCTTGCTCAAGCAAACGGCATTGGGCCCAAATGTTTTTGTTGCTCTTCTCACAACCAGCCTTGGGTTGGAGGGCAGAGACATTTACCATCCTATCGTTCTGAGACACATTCAAATGCTATGTCCAAATTCAGACTACAAGAGTCTGACTGAGATGAAAACTGAACCCCAGTCTCCCTATCTTCAAGGCTTCATCGCCCTTATGCCATTATCAAGAGGAGAGGAGAGGTAGGCTGTTTAGTGCTAGACTAGATAGTTAAATTATTTCCATGAGCTGTAATAGAGACTTTATAGCCAAGTCCCTAGTTTAGCAATCTGTAACATCTGTGACAGATTCTAAATGTGAACATCTTTGCCTTGGTGGCTTCCAAATAACAGAAATATTATACATTTTGCCTTGCACTTTGGGTTCATCATCTTTTGTGGCTTACAAAAAGCATCCCTGGCTCACACCACACTGGCATCTGTAGCTGTTTCCCAGTGAAGAGAGGAAAAAGTCATTAAAACACCCTGTGTGCATTATGTCAGGGGCTTTTCCATAGTAGCTGTTCTACCTACAGCCAAGGTGACACTCATAGTTTTGTTACAGGACCATATTAGAAAATACTCTTGCAGTCTTGTAGTACCTGCTCAGGAGTCTCTCCTTACCTCAGTGAACAAGCACAAGGAGCCAAAAGCAAATTTTCAATAACGAGAGATGTGTGTTTACTCACTTTGCTTCTCAGTAATGCTGAGGTGCATGTCAGGAACAACCTGGCTCCAGTTTCAGTAATCCTTTTAGTATCCTTACTTCTACTGCTTGTAGAAAAGAGCTTTCTCCAGTCTCTTGCACGACCCGTCCGCCTCTGCAACACCCCTGTTGTGACTCAGGAAGCAAAAGAAGGGGGTCACAGTTCTGCTTGCTAGTTTATTTAAGTTTTGAATTTGCTTTCCTTTGCTGAAAACATCTGTTCAGATATGATACTATTGCCTACAGATATTTATTCTCTTTAACAGACCTCTTACTTGTTTGAGAATAACATTGTGATTTTGGTGGGAGTTTTGAAGAAAGGAGAGCAGTGTGACAGAAAGCAAAATAGCTTTCATTTAGACAAACACTCCAGCCAGTGTAGTGAGTCTAACTAAAACGCACCAGAGAAACAGAAGAACAGAAAAGTTTCTGGGAGTGAAAGCATCTGGGAAAGACTGCAAGATTCGGCCTATTGACCAGGTCAGTCACCTCCTTTTTCCCATCTGATCGGTTCCACATTGCTCCCTGTCCCTGCTTTCTGCCATTTCTGCTGTGCTGGAGGGACAAGTCCTGGCTTCTGGGAGGCAGAGGCTGAGCTTCTCTGCTCCATGAGCTTCTCTTTGCTGCTGGCAGGGTCAGAAGAAGACAGTGTAGCCATTACTGTGAATTATGCCTACATGTAATTGAGTGAGAAATTCAAATGTCAATGGCAATCCATGCCCTCCTCTCAGATGTTGTTACACTCTTTAAAAAGGCCCATGATCTTCTCTATTATACTAGGAATGCGAAAAAACCCAAACTCCCATATTTTTACAAGAGACCACTATTTGTCACAGTCATATATTTCATGTGTCTTTACTCTTAACAGTTATTTTAAGGAATACGTTGTTTATAATGAACACAAAGGAAATACTGAAATATATGACTTAATGCTCTTCAGAAGTAGTTATTTATAACTATACTAATTGTTTTGTTCCATTAAAAGCTGTGGGTCATGGCAACACAGCTGTTTTTGCTCTGGCTAGTAAGCCTTAGCTTTGGACCAATGTTCGAGGGAAAATTTTCAAGCCGGTTACAAACAGCTCACGAGTAGTGACACAAACCTTTTACCTCTTGCCGAGAGTGCAAAGATGGAGATTTACTTGTGTTTTAAAACACACCTACTCTCTTTCTCACAAGTAACCCATGACATATATTTCCCCTTGATTATACCAGTCGCATGTAGGAGAGGACAAATTTGTTAACCAAAACCAGGACTCACCTGTAACCTTTTAAAAATCCTCCGCCCTACACTGCAGGCAGTCAGAAATTCATGTAGACTTGCTGCCTTTCAAAGGCATTCGTAAGGCGTGAAAAATCAACTTAGTATTTTAGTATCTCAGTGTTACATAATGAAGAATGCTTAATTATTTAACGCAAAAAATCTCTTCAACAGATACTTTTCTGTTAGACACTCGACTATGGATTCCTTAATAAGAGTGATCCTCACAGAGCTCAAGGAGGCTGCTGAACAAGCATACAGGCATCATCTGGCTTCTGACTTTGTTACAGAGCAGAGACAAGGGCTGACTTCCCAAAATCATTTGCTGGACACTAAATGAAGCTCAAAGTTCACTGACAGAACCGACAGGTTTAATCAACAGAATTCAGTTCTCTGACATTTTAGGCCATAAAAACTAGGCGAAGCTCAAGGATTCATAGAAATCATGGTTGCTGTATCCATAAGACAGTGCAGGGACTTATGCTAAAGTGCTGGAAACAGAAAGTACTGCTTTTTTCTATGGGGTTCTGCACATAAAGCCTTATGGGGTCAGGCACACAGCCAGGAGAATCCTGCCATGGTTGGTGAGCACACAGGTGTAGTGGGAGAAGGATGCTATAAATAAAAAAGCTAAAGCCAGGAGTATAGTGCTGAAGTGTTGCAGCTGACACTTAGAGCTCAGCTGGTAAAAATAATAAGTTCATGAGTGAGGTTAAACAGCGACCAGAGCTCACAAACATTTTTGTGCAAGATATGATGGTGAAAATGGAAAAGATGCTACCTTGAGGTTGATATTAGAATTATTAAAAATAACCCTTTTTCTAGGAATACTGGACCATTCTATGGTTCATCCTGTTTGACATGTTACTTTAAACCCCAGTCAGCATTAGATGCTCAGTGAGAAAACTTTGCCTTATACAGGCAGGAAGATTTGTGTTCCTCCTCACCATATTTCTTCTCACCACTAATATTTAGAGCCATCTAAATCCTGAGGTAGCAGGTTTATTGTCTCCTCTGGATTTTTTTCACCATTATCTTTTATAACTCTCTATATTTTTATTCTTCACATAATTGTCTCATCTCGTTTCCAGATAGTTCCAGAACCACTAACAGTTGGACTCTTCTTTCTCAGAGGTACATTGAGCAGATACTTTTGCTGAGCCCTTCCAGAAGGTACCCAAGTTTTCTTTCTGGTCATTATAATAACTGAAGCATTTCTTGGATGCTATGTAAAAATTACAACTTATTGTGCTTTTCCTGTGTCACTATTTTACAATTATCTAAAGAAAGCATCAAACCCACTGATTTAAGAAGAGAGAATTTGGGAGAACTCTGTTAATCTCACCACATTGAAAAATAACTCTTTATGGAACCCAGCTTTTTTCTTCCCTCTGCTGTTTCTGATTTGTAGCACCAGGAGAATAATCATATGCAGAATTGTTCTGTTTGATTCTTTATATCTTTCAGTAAAAAATATTTAATTTCTGCAATATTATTCACCTGTCAATTCAGACTGAGGGATATCCATGTGGTCATCTGATATGCAAAGTTCATTGCCCAATGGCTTGGCACCCAGTTACTGCAATTGACTCAAATGTTGGGCATTTCCTTTTCTTATCCTCTTCTACTTATATTTCTGAAAGGGCCTGTGTTTCCAAAACAATGGCAATAGGAAGTGTATCATGGTACTCACAAAAGAGAGTCCTACAATTTGGATTTGTCTAGAAAAAATGCACGAAATAAAAGATTTGGAGCGTATTACAGCTTTAATTACACTATTCCGGAGCCATTAGGAGGAAAGGTGGGCCTGACCAGACCTATTAATGATAGGATAAAGATGGCCCGAATGAAAATGCTAACATGTGAAGCATTTGGCTTTGCAGAAGAATGTGATGCATGCATACCAAACAGTAATAAAGGAGATTGGAGAAGATCTTAGGAATTATTTTTAATGTACAGCCAGCTATGCTCTGAATTATGTTACCTAGGAAAACTGAAGAATCTCCATCATTTGAGATCTTAAAGAAGAGATTCCATAAACATGCCTGGAATAGTTTAGATATAACTGGTCTTTCCTTGGAATCAAGTCAGAAAACCTCTTCAAGCCTTATAATCCATCTGTCATTTAAAGGTCTGCTCATGATTCTCTTATGATGCTACAATTGCAAAAGGGTCGGTTCTCCTGCTTGCTACTTGTTTGGAAACTGCTTGGTTTAAAATAAATCCTCTCTGTTAGTGGTGTGATAAGAAACTCTTATAATGGCCATCCTGTTTCCTAACATGGACCTGGGATCATTCCATACGTAAAGCATATTGCTATAAAATTGTTTTTCTGCGTAGCAATTCATGATAACGCCTGTTTTGTGACTCTCTTGTTTCTCCATTATTCTCTGATACTCAACCAACCTCGGCCCTTTGAGAGCTGGCTTACTGCTCTCTATTCTCCAGAAAACTTGGCTTACTTTGTACACCAGTATACTTGGCCTTTGAAAATTGGCTTGCAGTTAGCAGACAGAAGCAGGGTCAAAATTAGTTCAAAATAAATTAATAGTCAGAAGTTCTAACTTGCTAAGCTGCGTGCAATCCACCCTTCAAAGGATATTCACCAATTGCTGTAATTGCTCTCTTCAAGGGCTTCCAAAAAATCCTTGGACATGCTAATTAATGCTGTTTTAGATATATGTTAAGGTATTTGACCTGAGAGTTTAATTCTGCAGTTTAATTCCATAATGATTGTAAATGGTAGGACTGCTGCATATTTAAAAGAACATTAGTGTGAATTTAGCTAGCTGTTGGCAGTTTAGCAGTGACTAACAGATATTAAACAAGCATGAAATTCTAGTGGTGAGTGACACTTTTATAGGGGCAACGGCTGGAAGCTGAAGGCAGGAGAAAATATTGCAACCATCCATGGTGACCTTCCTTTTCCCCTGGATTTTACAGAGTCTTTGCACAACTTTCCCAGCATTAAGGCAAGTCTGGGTTGGTGGAAAGGCCTTACTCTCGTGGGCCTAAATGGCACATACTGAACTTTGTGGGATTTGAACTCCCTGATATGCTGAAGCACTGACACATCTCTTGCTGATGTCACTGGCACCAAGATTTCCCCAAAGATCTGAATTCTTCAGACGCTCAAAGTTGATTGTATGTTCTAGTACAGTGTCAAGGCAGAGGTGTGTGAATTCTACCCAGTACCCTGACAGAATTTTCTTTTTTTTTTTTTTGAAAAAGTGGATGTCAAAAGAAATTGACTAGGGAAAAGAAAAGCAAACAAAACACGTTGATCCCTTTATTGTTACTGTTCAAAAGCATTTCTTTGTTTTAGGATCAAAAATGGTGGCAAGTGACTTTTTTCTACCCCACAGTGGCTAAATAAATTTCTGCTACTAAGGGACAAACATCATTGATTTGACCGACTTATTCAAAACAGGTCACGAAGCTACAGCTTGTTGTGTCAATTCTCGTCATACACTGATGTGACAGGTTTTATGAATAAAATATGGGCAGTTGCTGTCTGGGAGGATGCCACATCTTAGCTACCCCAAACCCTCTGTCCTTGAAGAGCAAAGCTTTGAAAAATTAGGACCATGTTTCAATCAGAGCTGTACAATATGTGGTTCAATGAAGTGTAATATATTGTTTTTAGCTCAATAACTTTCTTCTCCTCTTCTCCACTCCCCCCCATCCCTCCCCTACTTAGGGAAAAAAAAAAGAAGCTATGGCATCTTAAACTAAAGCACACTTCAGTCGGTCTCCCTGTGTGTGCTCTGTGCCAGCAGCCACAGCATTTCTTTCATCTTGGCTTCAAAGTGGTGCTGAGAGGGGGAGGGGGGCATCTAATGAAGGAAGGGAAAACAAACAAACAAACAAACAAACACAAAACGGGGCAGGAAATGAAAAATAGCAGTCTACCTTTCAAATCTGAGTGTTGCCTGCAGGCACACTCTGCAGTGGATGTTGCACTCAGCTTCAGCCCCTTGTATATTTTTTCTTGTTATTGCCACTTCCCATGCTGGGAAGATTCTTGTCATCCCTCACATATTTTATCCGCAGAAAAGGCTGCCCTGCCCTGTGCTTGGTGATTGAGGCTGTGCCCCTGGTGTGCCACACTATCAGTGGTTCCCAAGGCTGCCTAGCCTGGGAAAAGCTGCATGGAAACGGTCCAAAATCAGCATTACATGCATTATTGTTCTTACTCTCTCTGATTAGAGTGCACACAATGAAAACAACAGCAACAGCCTCGTTTTCTAGCCCTCCTCCCAACACAAGGCTGTTCTTAGACTGTTTTTCTTTCTCAGAGTCTTCATAGAAATTAACTGCTTCTGTGCTGGTAGGTCCCAGGCATCCTAGCTGCTTCTCTCTGGGGAAGCTTGAAGAGCTTAGTCCAAATGGGAGTGACATTTTCAAAAGCATCTAGTTGACTTGTGAACTGAAATCTTTTTTTTTAAAACATAGGTTTAGGTGTAGATTGCTTTATGTACCACTGGAAATGCACTGCTCAGGTGCCGTGGCAATATGCATGGCACAATAATCCCCGTGAAACAAAACAGAATAAGCTGAAAGGTATTTAAGCATTTGTCCCTTGAATGCTTTTGTGTTGTGTTAAATGGTGGATGCAGCACAAACGTTCTGTGGTTCTGTGAATGTCCTAGCAACTGATCGCAGCATTTGGGTCTCCCCAAGCTTAACCTGCATGACTTTTTGGCTTGGTCAAAGGCTGTCCTGGCTGAAAAGTGCCAGAATGGACTAGCACTGCTCTAGTGGCTACACAGTCATTTAGCAGGTAGTAGTTTAAACTTCCTGAGGCCGTTAATTCTGGATGTTCCATGCCCTGGGGTAGGCAGTTTGGAACGGGATAAAGATCAGTTTCTTCTCTGGAGAAATAGTATCCAGTGCTCATCCCGAGCACATGAGAAAGCCTCTTTGGAGGCACTAAGTCAGGCATGTGATTTCAGGCTGGCTCTTCTCCTCTGCATTTCATGTTCCCTGCGATATGTCAGGTAGAATGTCAAAGAAAGGAGGAAATGCATTTTATTCCTGCTTGACAGATTGAATCACGTCCTTGAGTGGCAAGTTCCTGCACCTTGAATGTGCTGAAATATTTGCTAGAAGGTGAACTTTAAGGCTGCAGTCAGAAGAGAACAGTAGATAGCCCTGGGTGCTGAACATGAAAGGAGGCTAATGACAGGAAGAACTGAATGTGTTTTTACACATAAAAGTGCCATAAAGTACAGTTTTTGTTTGACTGTGATAGATGCTACTCTTTCTCATTTTTTAAAAACAAATACATGTATGTCTGCAGAAGACTATTAGGAACACATGTAGGAACAGACATGTACTGTAGGCTATGTTTTGGTTTAGGACTCTTTTCTGACTGTTTTCTGATCTCCCAGCTGTATTGCAGAGAGGCAACTCATGATGCTCTATTCCTTTCCTCATGGAAAGAGGTATAGCTGCACTGCATTCCTCTGAACCCAAGGACCCCTGAGAACCCCAAGCATTGCTTGCTCCCAGGGACACAGAATCTGCAGAGGTATCTGGGGGGTTAATGATAGATTTTCTTTAATTGCCATCCAGCAGATGAAAGACAGATGTTTACTTTTAAACCACTTTCAGACCAGAGTAAAAGGCACTTTGAAATTTGAATTTCTGTGACATGAAGAAAAAGAAACAGCCCTCTAGTCAATGCTAGGTCTATTCCTCTGTTCTTATGAGGGATTAAACTGAACCATGGAATACAAAAATGTAAAGTTGCATAGTTCTGTCACTTGCTTCAGCGTCACAGTGGTTAAATCTGCAAGTTTCTTTCTAACTTCTGCCAGTTCAGCTTGAAATTTCAGAACCTATCCGGCAATTTTTTACTGTCTCGTGCATCACTTGTGGTAAAAAAACATAAGAAGAAAGTCAGTTCACTATTTTTCTAAGACTGCATGGCACAATACAGAAAAATATTTTGCTTATTCTTCAAGAGCACTACTGACATAATATTCCTCAGAACAATAAGGTTGTCTCTTCTTATGTTAACAAAGTCCTTATGGTCTAAAGGAAAAGCTAGGCAAAATTCTGCTCTTAACTGACTACTATATCTTTGGACAGGATTGACCCTTTTGTTATCTTTTATGTCATGTTCCTTTTAACTCTTATGGGCTGCATAAGGAAAGAGGCGAAGAGAGGGCTGCAAGAAATCATTTTAATCAGCTTTTCTGAACTTTTTCATGTTTAAAAACAACTTGTGTTATTTAGTATGTGAACTTAAATAGAGCTGGGATGGGACTTCTCTATCAAAAACATTTCCCCTAATAAAAACGTGGAAACCGGCTGTCATGACTCTTGCTTCTTTTTCTTCCCAAATCAAATAGCTGTGCCAGCTGCTTGTTTTGTTTAGCAGTCTCAGTCAGAGAGATATCATAGCTAATCACAGTATCATTTTCTAATGTTCACTGGAAGGAAATCTCAAATTGTTCTCCAGAACTTAAATATTAGGTTTATTATTATAAATCTGATTAAGCAGGAGCACTAGTCCTTAAATGCAGGATGAATGCAAGTCCTAGAGAACAGTGAAAAAGAAAACTATCTAAATATTGTTGAACCCCTCCCTCCAGAGATTTTTGCAGGAGACCGGTCTTCCTGAATATGTGGATTTTCTCCACATTCGTTAGTTTATTTGCCTTTCATTTTCTTTTTCATTCTTTTATGTAAGTTCAAAATTGAAAGGGAACTGGCAAAACCTATCCCTGCACCCCTTACTGATACGCCTAGCATGAGCTGAAATGCTTGTTCTCACCTGGGCACTGGGCAAAGACCTTGAAGCAATGTTGTACCCTGCATGGGGCTCGTGACCACATGTCCATGTCTATGTTGCCATGTGCTAAACAGGAACATCCATTGTGGAGGTGATATCTATGAAACAAAAAGTGTGAAGCCCAGTCTTGTGTGAAGTGCTGTAATTGGCAGCCTGGACAAACCATTAGCTTCACTGAAAGGTGGAGGGATGTAGGACCTAAAGCCACTTTGAAAAATGGTGTTTAGATTATAACTCAAATAGGTGCTTTTAAAAATACCATTTTAAATCTGCCTAGACCAAAGCTGTTTCTAAATCTACATGAGGTTCACGTAGCATATAACCTCTGTTCGTGGTTTTGTTTTGCCAAGTTGCATCATGGACAAATATCTGACTGAACAAACAAACATGTATTATGGCCCAAAAGATGATCCCTTGGCACCGATTTGGAGTTTCACTAGGCTATGTAGGAACTGGCAGTGGCATAGATGTCACTTGGGCTAAATTGTCACCAATGGGAGTGCTCGCAGCAGCCTAGCCAGGGAGGCTGTGGGGCTATTACACTAGTTCCCACCCCACCTCCAGGGCAAAAGAGGCTGATGTCCCCTCTGGCTCCCTTTTTTGGAGTGACAGTAAGTCCATGATGACATACTGAGGTGTGCCTGCCTGTCAACCAGGGCCATGACCTCCCCCTTGCTGGAGAGCCATTGGGGCTCTTTCTCCTGGCCCCAGAGGAAGCACATCTACCTGACCCTTGTCTGGGCTTATTTGTAATAACTTCTTACTTCCATGACAGCTGAAGAGTTCCTCACAGTTACTCTGCTCCAGTACAACAAGATGGGATAAAACCCAACAGTAAATAGGCTAGAAGGCAGTTTTCGTTCTTTCTTAATATTTTATTTATGGGGAAGAGGCCACATGAATAATTGAAGATGCCTGTTTGCACCCACTGCAATCTGTGAGTGGTTTGAAATGTAAACATGTCAGCTCGCAACTGGAGCTTGAGAAACACATGTGCCGAAGAGCCGCGGGCCGTTTGTCTGTCTGTCACACTTACCTTCCCAGCAACCCCCTCCTCCTCTCAAGCATGGAGAGCCCAGATGCAGGGCGTTACTGTCCCGTATGACGCTGGTGCAAGTTTCCATGGAAAAATTGATGTGGAGGAGACTGGAACACGCACATGACATGAGGTGAACTTATGGTGCGTTTTAGACAGTAAAAAGTAAATGGTATTTCAGATTGTTTTTTCTTTTTCTTTTTCTTTTTCTTTTTCTTTTTCTTTTTCTTTTTCTTTTTCTTTTTCTTTTTCTTTTTCTTTTTCTTTTTCTTTTTTCTTTTTTCTTGTGTGACATACGAAATTGAGATCAGCTGAGGCTCCAGTAGTGGTGCATTTAAAGAAATTGAAATGCTGTGCAGAAATAGATGGCAGAAACAGCAAACAAAAGACCAACAGGGAGAATTAAAGAGTGGAGAGGCCTGGAGCATTGCAGAGGGATGTTGGACAATCCTTCTTGGATAGATCTGGAAAGGGGTAACAGGAGACGAAAGTATTGCTTTACAAGATGCCATAAAAAACAGAAATACCACAAAAATCCAGGATTCTCTAAGAAGCGCCAAGGTCTCCAAAGTCTTTGAACTCTGATTTTACTACATACAGGTCAGATACTGAATGAATCAGATCCTCAACACAGTTCTTGATCTGGTGTGATTTCTGAACACAAATGTAGCTCAGGAGTTAGGATGTATTGTAATCAATCAATTCGTAAAAATATTAAAGAAAGATTAGCATTCAAAACTTCTGCCATCCCAAAACCTTAGAGCACATGGGAGACAGCATTTGATCTCCTCCAAGTCTAGGATAGGGAGGAGACAAGGACTTGTTATTTGGATGTACCAGATTAAAAATTAATAATTTGGAAACTGGTCAGAAGAAGCATTTTCTGTAGGCAGGATGGTGAATTAAAATAACAAACAGGACACATCAGACCCTGGAACAATTATGCAAGGAACTGTCCTGAATGTACAGATGAAATTTTGGAGAGGTCTCTGGGTCAGACAGAAATATTCAAAGACCATCATCATTGCTTTGTTTTCCTTTGTACAAAGGTGGAATGAATGGTCGTTTGTAGAAACTGCAGTTTAAGTCTAGTGGGTTAAATCAAACTGAGAAATGTATCCTACCAACAGCTTCAAATATGTACATTTATTTTAAAAAATGAGGTGGTAAGTGGGCAACAGCACTACGTCAAGAATAGAGCTGATGCAGAACGAGGTCTGGCGTGGACTTCTCACTAACTTGGCACTGGCGTCACATTGTTGGCTACAGTGGACCCAGCCCTGATTAATTTCTCCTGTCAGTCAGATCCTGGGAAAGA
>NW_009730071.1:1953-37847 GCF_000703405.1 Apaloderma vittatum | reverse complement strand
AGATTGATACTCCAAGGGCATGTCAGATGTGAGAATATTTGATTAGGGTCTTAGCTGAAAGGAGATCTATAATGTTTTGAGTCGCAGGGCTGTGCAGTGACAGCAAGCACTAAGAATTGCCACGTGTACAGGTTCTGCCTCCTGTTGCTCTGTGCAAGCAGAGGCCTCCCTCTGAAATGTGTGCATAGCTCCTGTCAAAATCAGTGGGAATTATGTGAAAGTATCGGAGAACGATGAGATCATGGAGCACTTTAGTTTTCATCACTTGTGAGAATTGTCTTACTGCATTGTTCATTTGCTAAGGATTGGTTTCTGCAACTTTAAACTTTTATATTAATGATAATAATAACTAAGATTTTTTTCTTGAGCTTTCCCGAATTAGGTCATACATTACTTGTATCTAAATTTAGTTTGGGTATGACTGCCTAATATTTTCTCTTATTTCATATTCATCTCTTTTCTGTCTGCTGGCTTCATTTCAGACAAAGAAAGTCAATATTTTCTCTGCAAGTCATTTCATTTTGTTGGTCTATGATATCATAGCAAATGTCAGCTGATCTTACATAATGTAGAGTTGAAGACAGACAGTTATCCTTCTTTTTAAAATAAACAAATCTAAATAACATAGGTTCATGGTCAAATTAAGGTTTTTTAGAGCTATTAAAGCAGTCAAAAAAGTTCTCTGCCGATGAGAAAGTCTGCCTCTTTTCCTGGTGGTCTCTTGCTTCTCCTCCACTTGCATTTGATCTCTGTAACAATGACGACTTTGCTGGTAACAAAATCATCATTCACTCATCACTTCAAAAGTCTCTGCACATTTTATGTTTGATAGCTGGATTACCGGCATGATCCAGAATTAGCCTCTTTCTGCTTATTCTTGCTTAGTCTTTAGGGCCAAGGCAGCACAAAACTCAATGTGTGGCAGGAAGCAGTCAGTCAAACGATAGCTGCTGTGTTAAGGGGTTAAGTCCTCCACTGTTTGGAATGCAGATAAGTCAGCTGTCAACAGATGAAAATCTGGTCCAACAACATCGAGAACCCCACCGTTTCTTTATTCTCTGATCTGTCCAGAAGCTGGTTATCTCTGGTTAATTTACAACAGCAAAGTGGCCTTAAAAGGTCCCTGAGATACAGGCACAGTCATTTCTTGCCTGCACAGGCGGTGGGAATTAGTGACTGTGTAGGAGAACAGGGGTTTGCACTGAGCCCCTGTTTTCCTAAGCGGGACACGTTTGGGGGGTGCAATACCAAGGCTGCGAGAGCTTTTGGCCAGCCCTGCCTGCCAACATGCTTAGTTTTTTTCTTTCCCAGCGCAGTGGATTAACTTCTGCTGCTGGCAAAAGGGCGACGTGAATGTATTTTAAAATCTCTTCCTCCCCGTAATCAGGAGGAAGGGACCGTGACACGAAAACTGCCAAACAAAGAGCAGACAAGCGCACCCACCCGTCCAACCTCCCCTCCAATCGCCCGCACGACGGCTGCCTCTCAAGGCCCATCTAGGTCATATTATGACTCCTTTATTAGTGTTTAAGGTCACCGGGAGACACGCAAGTGCATCCTATATCAGGAAGTGTAGTATGTCTCGAGAGTGAAATATTTGTTTTTTTTTGGGTGTTGCCGGCACCCGTGGCCGCGGCGCGGAAATCCCGGGAAGCGTCGGGAGGGCAGGCAGGCTCCAGGCGCCGCGCTGCCGCCCAGCAGATAGAGCCTGCGGGAAGCGGGGCGGCTTTCCTGCCATTCTCCGCACGGGGCTGCCTTCCTCCCAGGCTTTCCTACTCAGCGCCAACAGATCCTTTTGCCTTTCTGTCCAGCTGGCCACAGGCTGCAATCCAAAAGGAAAGGCCACCATTAAAGGCAGGTACCCGACGCAAAAAATGTGCCGCCGTCTGAGCCGGTATTGTTGCTCCTGCAGGAAAACTGATTAGGAGCATGTAACACGGGCGGGGAGGTGGTGGGTGCCAGCCTGCCAGCCCTGGGAGAGTGGGCGGTGGATTTATCAGCGGATTTATCGGCACTGGGTCGTGGGGACACTTGGCGAGCACGCGGAGGCACGCTGCTCCACGGCACGCACCTCAGCCCAGCGCCCGTAAGCGCCCAGCACCAGCAGGCAGTGGGAAAAGCAAGAGATGATGTTCTCAGACCCATCTACTGGCGTCTTTTAAAGTCAAGGCTGGAGGCCGTTCTTGAGCTGTAGGTCTTTGCAACCAAGATTAGATTGCAAGTGGGAAGGTCCTTGAAAGGTGTTGGGTGAGACGTGGTTTCTCAGCTTCCTTAGCTGTGCCCACATCTGTTCTGATGCTCCTTTGCTCTGACTTTAACGTCACTCAGGCATAAGGCACCCTCGGAGTACACGCACTTTTTAAATGCTATACAGCTATATGAAGCTGCTGCCAGAAAAACTTGATGCAAAAAGGGAGACAGAAAAGGTATCGTTCTTCCTTATCTACATGATAAAGTTCAAAATGTTTATGTTATATCAATACGTGCAAGGATAATATCCCTTTCTCTTTATTGTTCTCTTGTAAAATAGATAGTGGCAGAGACAAGGGTGTGTAAGCATCAACAAATATTTTAACACTGAAATGTCTGTCAGATGTTTTAGCTCTGGTCTTTTTGTAGGGTGGAGGATCCTCTCAAAAAGACATCCAGCTGCAAATAAATACTAAAAAAGTTAATGTTTCCCCCTACAGCTGGAAGACGCTATCAAGAAATCATTGTCTCAGTCTAACAGATTACAATTACGACAACGTCTCTAAGCCTCCCCAGAATGTTAAGCACTAATACATGGAGAGAGCAAACTCCTGGTAACACTGATGCCCGCTGTAGCTGCACAGTTATTCCCACCAGAGATTCCCATTTTCAGGCATTAATAACATTTTTTTGGTTTTCCAAACTGGCCATGGCCAAGTAGCATGTATGCGAGTGTGTACATGTGAATCTGGGTGTGTTTTTACACGTATTTATCTGTGTGTACACAGCAAATACATGTTTTACTGTGTGGATATTCAGACTCAACGAAATGGAAAGCCAGCCAAAAATAGGAGACCGCAACATAGAAAGCGTTGAGGTTGATTTGAATTTGTAGTGTCTCTGCTCAAAGCCATTTTTAATTTCCCCCCAAAGTATTAGACTTTTAAAAGAGATATTTTTATTGAAATTTCATTAAAAATCACACAATTTAAAAGGAAACAAACCAATAACTGTTTTAGAAAGCAGGCTTAGTAGGGAAAAAATATGGCAAGTTATTCAAGAGTTAATAATACTTAGATTAAATATCTAGGCTTAAAGGAAAAACTCCAATAACATCACCAATGTGTGGCCAATAGTCATCTTCTAAAAATGCCAGGTTTTTTATGAAACATTTTTTTGTGTTTTGGTCAGCTGCAGATTAATTTCCTTTTTTTTTTTAGCACAATGAAGGAGGGGAAAAGTCACATTTTATAAATGCTCAAGCCTCTGAGTTAAGGCTGTAGTTTTAACTTCCTGGCTCTGAGTAAATTTTCACACAACCAGAGACCCTTTATTAATATAGATCGTGTAGGTAAAAAGTGGTATGTGCACATACAAGAAAAAGCTTTTGCTGGAGAGTCAGCTTTCCCTAATGTATTTTATCCTAGATGGAAAAAAAATTTTAAAATCCAGCGATAGGCTGTACTTATGGCACACACCTGTGTGCAGTAGCAATTAAGTACTGACCTTCACTCTCCTCTGTCCCACGGGACATCCATCTGCCATCGTGGGGCACCTCCAAGCAGCGTCTTCGCTCTGGGTAGCTGACCTGGGCATGCACAACGTGCCCCCTAAGCACCTTGGGCAGCCAGCTCACAGATGGAGATCTGCTTGTGTGCTGATTTTGGCAGTCAGATCAGATTAGTAGGTCTAACTTAATGCCAGCTGGTTTTGACAGGCTCATTTATTCCATTGTATTTAATTATTTATGGTTGTGCTGCAATAAAAACCATCTATGCCTCTTACTGCCGCCTTTAGAAGATCATCTACGATTAACATAATTAATAGAGCCTAGAGGGTCAGCTGAAGATTTTCTGGAAATGTTAATCTCAACAGGTCTTACATGTGGTTTTCCCTGATGTTTCCTCACCTTGCCCTGGAAGGATGTCTCACCCTCCCTCGTGAAGGTACCAGCAATACATGGGGCGATAATGGTGACACGCTGAGAGCTTTCTCCTCTCATCTTCCAGAGAAGGACACCATTCTCCAGCGTGGACCATGCAAGCCTTCGCAGGCCTGGAGAAGCTGTGAAGGGCTGTGTGCAATCTGCTTTTCTCACGCAGATCTGTGACCCACAGCGTGACAAACCTGTCTGTGTCAGGCATACATAGCAGGCTCAGAGCAATAATAAGCATTTTTCTTAGCTGTCACTGTAAGGCAAGTCTCTGCTCTGTGAATCTGTTGGAAGATATTTACTGCTTGGGTAAAAAAAAAAGCAACTGTTGGACAGATGAAGTTAATTAAAGGTTTTACTTTGCTAACTAAAATTTCATATTGTTCTCCACGTAGGCTATTATAGGTTGCATGATGACTAACCTAAACATTATCACACGACATGCTGTCATCTTTCATAAATAATATAAGGATTGCTGTAATCCTGCATAAACCCAACTTTGGATGTTGAGAAATATTATGCAAGTGTCCAACATGAAAAGAATCATGTTTCTTATTCCACCACTCTGGCCAAATACCATGTTGTCTTTACTGGAAAACTGGTGTTCATCAAATGAGTTTAAAGCTGAGAGTGGGAGAGGGTGGGACATTGCATTCTTGAGAAATGACATTATAAATAATACGGTACTGCTTTGTCTTTGTGCTGTTAGTAAATCTGGGATATTATAGAGCAAACAGGGAGAGCACGCTATACTGTGCTTGCGCTCCAGCATCGATTTTTCCTTCAAACACATAGATTATGTAAGGTGATCTGTGCTTACTGGGGCTTCCCATTCCCTTCGACTCCACTCTCTTCAGCTTAAAGCTCTAGATCAAGAAATATCAAAATTTCTCAGACTTTTAGTCCATAATCAAAAACAAAAAGGGAGGAGGAAAGAAAATCCGGTACGGCTTTACTTTTATTTCTGTACAAAAACCCAGATACTATAGAGAAAGGACAGGACTAAAGGAGAAGACAAGAGGTTGTTTTGGAAAGGCTGTGTCACAGAACTGTTGAGGTTTAAGCATTTTTTCTGCATGTTAATGGCTTTCTTGACCCTGCGGGTCTTCAGATTATAAGCACTGAAGAAGTGCTTTAAAGGTGTCATTTTTAATCTGGGACTTTTGTCTTTCTTTACATAGTGTTTCACCAGTTGAAATAGGGAGAGGCTTTTTTTTTTTTTTTTAAATAGGATCTCTACTTTTTCCTTTAACTGCTGAAACAGACAGCATTGTGATGTGTGTTTACTGTTCAAGATGCAAAAAATAACTTTCACTAAGCAGGCTCAGAGGTCTGCACTATCGGGCCATGGTGCATAGTACATGGTGCATGGTGTATGATGCCTGCTTTAGGTGTTTTGAGCAATATATCAGTCTCACATGAAGGTGCTACTGATGTGCGCTCTCATATGCAGGAACTAACTGGAAGCTGTTTAACTGAAAGAGACTAGTGACCTCTTCTATCAACCTCTAATAACCTTTTCATGAAAGTAAACAAAAAAGAGAACAAGTAGTTTATTGATTCTTTTATGTAGTTCTTGTTTTATTAATTTCTTATATGGATTTCCATGGCTCCCTGGAAACTGGAATGTCAGAAATCCTGGAAATTATCATCGTGTAACAATAATAGTAAAAATGAAGGGGCTTTTTAGAATTTAAAATCCCTTCTGGGAGCATTTTCTGAATGGCCCAGCAAGATATGGAAGCTTGCAACTGGCTTCAGTAATTCCAAAGGTTATGCAAGGCTCTTCAATCCTTACCATGTTTTTTCTATCGCTGTTTATCGCTCTTCTCCTCCCTTGCAATTACACCTTCCCTCCCTTCTCTGTTTCTACCACCAGCTTTTGGGAAGGAACGGGATGGACTGCTCTGCCCCCTGCCTTTGTAGACACAGAGGACAGCAATGAAAAGGAGCTTATCTCCATGCAGCAGGAGTCTTTAACACAATGCTGAAACACCTCGAAACCTGATATATCATGGGAGCACTCTAGATGGCACAGAAACGACTGTTAAGAATGACCATAACACAGAGAGAAAAAGAGTAGATATATTTTTTCTTCTTCCTCTCTACTTCATAGTGAATAGGGGAACCAAGTAGGTTAGTTGGAGATAGGAACTAGGCAGAGGAGAATCAAAGAGCTCTCAAGGAGAATCAAAGACTTCTCCTTGTTGGTTGGCAAGGGATGCACTCTCATTCTGCAAAGAGGCACACGTGCATGGCACAATGCTGGCCCCATCTCCAACTTTTTCCTTGATAGCTCTGTAAATGTTGTTGACATTTGAGACAGGTTTGAGTAAGCTTGAATAGCTTTAAATCCAAGGTATGGAGCTTTTGTGTTTCTCTACAGGGGAAAGTCCTGGTCAGATTTTAGCAACACTGAACTGAAGAGAGCAAAGAGACATGTTTGGGAGGGATAGCTAAAAGAGCTTTGAAGTTGGCAGGACATCTACCTGCAAACTCTCCTTTATCTTTCTAAACATGCAGGGATACTAATGAGAAGACATAGACTGTGGTTTCTACTTCCCGAGAAGCACAAGGAAGACTACTCTTAGTCGTCTACGTACTTGTTAAGTTCATGTAAGTCAGTGAAAGCCAGAATCTTGACTGATAATGAACTCTGCCCCAAAACACTGTTCTAATGCATCTCAAAAGCTCAGGCCAGCTGATAGAGACTGCCATTCCAAAAGCTTGGAGCCCTTTGCTGAACTTAAAACCTGGTATCTGAAATTTCAGTGAAAAGGCTTTTCTGTTGAGCTGTGTCCCAGTCAGTCCCCAGCCTGTACTGGTGTGGGAAGTTATTCCATTCCAGAATCAAAATTTTGTTCTTGCCTTCTTTTTGAACTTCATTAGATTCCTGTCAGTCCATTATCCATTAATGGTGATCATTAATTATGATCCTCAACTTCACAGCCCTGATCACAGCTTTGAGCCTGTCAGTCCTGACAATTTTCCACCCACTTTATTGTCCACTTGTAGAGTCCATGTCTCAACAGTTCAGTGATAAGGAAACTATGGGAGAGTGTGTCAAAGACCACCTTGCCAGGGGTTAGGGTGAGGCTGATTAGCCTACAATTCCCTGCATCTTGCCCTTCTTGCGGATAGGTGTGATGTTTCTTTTTTTCCAGTCCTGAAGAGCCTTCCCCAAGTGCCATGGCCTTTTGAAAATTATGTAGACTGCCCTCGCGGTGACATCAGCTGGCTCCTCTGGCATGCTTGGATGCAATCCAGTTGGTCTCAAGGTCTTGTACACGTCCAAGTGGTTAAGTGAGCCCTAACTCTGTCCTTGTTTCCTGTGAGTATGGCCTCACTCTCACAAATTCTGCCAGGAGACTCAGCCACCTCTGAGGCTCGTGGACAAGTGAAAACTGAAGCAAAAAGGCATAGAGGTGCACTTTTCCCTTGCCACTAGGTTCATGACCTCACTGAGCAGTGAGTCTACTCTCTCCTAGCCTCTCTCCTGCTGCTAGTGTACTTGCAGAGGAAACCTTTCCTGTTCTCTACTCCCCTTGCTAACTTCAACTACAGATGAGCTTTGGCTTTTTTACTCCATTCCTACATGCACAGCCAATGTTTCTGCATCCTCCCAGTGGGGTTGACCCTGCTCCTGTTTCTGTGCGCATTTTTTTGTGCTTAAGTTCAGGTATGATCATAAAGCTCATCCATGATGGCCTTCCCCCATGCTTGCTCAACTCTTTACACATTGTTGCAAACCATTCTTGTGCTGTGAGGAGTCTGTCCTCAATGATGTGAATATCCCTTAGCTGGACCTGAAGCATCCTTAACCAGTGCTGAGGGCATTTCCGCAGCAGATTTGGCATCTGTGGGCACCCTTCTGTGTCTGTGCTAATTTTCTACAGCATTTCCAAGCCAATGGAAAGTTTGAGGTTTAAAGTGAACTTCACCCAGGAAAAGTTCAATGCTTTACCTTACAAAGCCTCTGACATAATAGAACAGTTTGCATAAAGACAAAAAACACATTGTGAGACAAAAATACATTTCTTTGGGGCCAGTTCAGAAAGTTTATATTAAATTTCCCCCAAATCCAAAGGGCCATCATACCTGCCACCATTTCTCGGCATCAGATGCATTTCTGTTCTACCCTCTCTTATACGCATCACAGTATATATGTTAAAAGAGATAGCTTTTTCCATCTTCACAGCTCTAATATATATAAAAAAGAAGATACTTCCTTGTAGATTCTGTTCCATTTGGGGATGAGATAAACAAATAAGCAGCCCAAGATGACTCATGTACACTGACCACATGAAACACGCTATTCCAAGGTGTAGATGTTGCAGTAATGATTGTGTCAGAAGAACTGGAATAAAACACCATGCTCCACTTTTATGTTTTTGACTATCTCAGTGCACTAGATGAGATATCCTACCAGTGTCTTCTCAAAGAAGCCAGATTTGGGTACACTGGAGCAGATGTAGAGTTTATCTTAAGTTCTAGAATTCCTATACCTTTTCTTTTTGAAGATACCCTTAAGAAAACATAGAGGCAAAGCATGGAGAGTCTTAAGAGCCTTTGTATAAAGGTACATAGAATCATAGAGTGGTTTGAGCTGTAAGGGACCTTAAAGATCATCTAGTTCCAACCCTACTGCAATGGGCAGGGACACCTCCCACTAGAACAGGTTACTGAAAGCTCCACCCAACCTGACCTTGAACACTTCCACCCCACAGGCCCTGCCTGATACTTGCCCTGGCTCAGTGGGAACCATGGTAGTGAGTGTAAGTCTAATAAGACCCATTGCAAGAGGACATGTGAGATCAACAGGCAAAGAACCCAGCACATCTGTAAATTTGCAACATGGACGATTTGTGGAGATACAGGAGCAAACAACAAAGCCTGCTCCAACACGGAAAGGCTAGTTTATGTGAATATGTGATGCATTACTGACTGGGAATAGGAGAATCTCCCTCTCATCGAAACTGTGCTTTACTTTCCATACGTGAGTTGTGATCCTGATGAACAAAACTGCATCTATGAGAAGGAGTACCTTGCAATCGCATGCCAGAAACCCTCGTGTAATGCTAAACTCTCTGTATGCCAACACAGAAGTATAAAGACATTTAAGAGTAAAACTATTTTATATACATATACTGCAAATCGTTGAAGGAAAAAAGAAACTATTTGAGAACAAATAACTTTTAAGCCTGGGACTATATCCTTGACTCATCATATCATCTTAAACATACTGATTTTTGTTTAATTACTGATAGTAAGCATAGGCATTAGATTCAATTTTGTAAGGAAAATCGAAAGTAGAAGGAGAAACTCCTTTTGACAGCTACTAGTGAACAGAAAGTTTAAATGTAAATGGATCAATAGGTAAAAAGTTCTGGTTTAGTTTGTAAACTTTCCTTTTTTTTCAGTCTACAGTAGTGCTGAATAAAACTATTTTAGCTGCAATGGCCTCCCAAAGTCCCTCTCAACCACCCCTGTGGAGACCTCAGAAGCAGAGGCTCAGGGCTCTTTTCCACTTGGGTCACTGTTGCATATCAGTAGCAGAACAAGATCTGTATGCTCCAGCCAGACTGGCACAGAACAATTTGGAACAAAAAATGCCCCAAAGGCTTTCTAACACCTTACCAGTGTTTTGCGCAGTAAAATTAATGTGATAAAACTTGTGTTTTCCAAAGAAATAAAAATTACCTTTTGGAAAAATAGATATATTAAGGAAATCTGGATTTCCTTCATAATAATAGATATTTCAAAGGAAGAAAAGATGGATTCTTGAATATATCATCTGTTTATCAGAAAACTTCAGTAGATGCTTGGGATTAATATTTAATACCATTAATTCTTGCAAATTGAGCACTGTTTCCAAGTAAGATATCAAGAAAAAAACTTCAGAAAGAAGGGGATGCCAGACTTTCAAACAGTTAGAATTCTGAGCTTGGTTTCTCAGGGTCCTAATTTGGTAGCTGAGCAATATGTATAGTATTTCCACTAATAAGAAAGGCTGCTATCTCACTACTTGACAATCTGGGAACATGCAATTACTGTACCTTGTAGGCTGACCATTACCATCATAGGCTCCTAATTTGTCACTTGAGTTGTTTAAATGAAGATGGGTTGGCTTTCCAATAGAATTGTAGAAGTAAGGGACATCATGATGAAAGAGTAAATTCCCATCTTAAAAATAATTTAAACCAGAAATCTACAGGAAATTAACATGAATAGTACAGAACTAGGTATCAACCTTCTCAAACCAATTTGTTTGCTTACTCTGTGGTAGTTACAAATGCGGCTTAAAGTGCATTTTATTTATTTCTACAGTGGATGTTTGCAGCTTCTACAGCTGGTAAATACTTAAACAACATAGCAAAGCTACTTAATTAAGACTATAGATAGGGTTTGGCTGCTTTGTATTTAGCGTAAGTTCTTAAGATTTTCAAGTTATGGAGGCAGGGAAAACAGGTTTTAGTCTGAATTTTTTTTTATTTGGGGGACATTGTTTTCTCCAAAGTGTCTGTCTGTCTAGAGTTTTACAGGAACAGGACTGCAGCAGAGATTTTTAGAGAAACTCTGGGAAAAATATAAGTAGAGCAGTATGTAAACTGCATTACAAATATTTGCTATTCTGTTCAGGACTTAGGTATTAAGCTGCAAGTAAACCAGATAATGAAGACCTATGTGCAAAGATACAGTCAAATGCTCACTTCTCTTTTGCATCTGTTTATGCTAATATAACTTTAGTGAAATGTTTCTTTAAAATGCTGAGGGTATCCTGCAAGAGAGAATCAATTCCAGAAAGCACCACATTATATGGTTAGCTCGCTCTAACTTATTGACCATAGAAAATATCTGTGACCGTTTGTATTTTGCATCTCCATGCAAACTTAAAATTCAATGCAGAGATAAAGCACTAAGCATTCTGGGATATAAAACCTGTTGCACATTATATCAAAAGTAATAACAGTGGAAGTAACTAAATCAGTACATCCTCTGAGGCGGACCCAGATTTAGTGCAAAGAAAAGCCGCACCATGATCAGAATTTTTCTCTTCCCTAGAGCCAGTAACAGGGCTGCCATCAGTTAATACTATTCAAATTTCTGTCCTTCAATTTGTTGTGGATGGCTTCGAAGTATTACCTCCAGTGTCACAAAATGAGAGAAATTTTCTCTGCAAGAGCGATAAAAGAGATACATCTTATGGCAAAGATCTATCAGTAGGTACTCAAGGGTCTACAGGGCCCTAATCTTTTCCCCCTCTAAGGCGAACTTATTTAAGAAATACACTGTCAGGCTTACAGCAGATCATACGAACTCTCCAGGGCACATTTGGGTCGTAAATCGGGAACATTAGTTGCATAAAATTGATTAACAGAGCTGTGCAATCAGAAAGCTTATGGTGAAGGTCCTGCAAGAAACAACTTGTTATTAATCCATTTCAAAATGGTACACTAGCACAAGCGTGTAAATAATTTGGAAAACATTTATTTCTGTGAGAGACTGACTCTTAGACTTCAAAAACTGATGACTCTGGCAAACTCCAGCAATAAAGGTTCAGAATTATCCTACTAGAGGCTAACTTTCCTGTTCTTGCCCAGCTGCTTAACAGGAGGGCAAGATAAATGAGACTATATTGCCAATCATTTCTGCTCCTGTCTGGATTTAGGGACAGGATGTTGAAGGCTCCTCCAAGAATAAGGTTGCTTAATATGTTACTGGTCTTAGTTACTGAAGATACAAAACATAGAAGGAAGAAGCTGTAAAAGAAGTAATGAGTGGTGAAATACAGCTAGTCAACAGTTCAGTAAATGTTTTGGGCAATATGTCATGGACCATCTCAGAGGAGATGTTACTGTAGGATGCTAAAGTTGCTGTATCACGTGGCATAAGTCATGTAATATGTCTCTGCATTTGAACAGTGGTTTACAAATTGAACACTGAACGGATGAGGGACTATAATATAATTGCCAAAGTTGGTGAACACAGATCCCATCACAAAATGACATATGCTGCTGTGATGTCTGTCATCTGCTTGAACATGTCAGAGGCACTGTAGGAGCAGACAAAAAAGCTTGTATAGCCTGAGCTGGATTGCTCAGGAGGTAGAGAGCAAACATGGAGGCAGGATGTTTTGCAGAAAGTTAGTGTTTCCCTAAGTCTGCAGGCTCCATCTTCTGATGTAATTTAGAGCAGCCCAAGAGCCAATCTGAGCCGACTGGCATAAGGGTCATTGTGTTGATTGAGTGTTGACCAAAGTTGTCTACTCTCTAGGCAAAACCACATTTACTTGAAACGTGCAGTTTCCAACCGTCCCAGCTCACCCTCCACCTCTTCTTTCACATGAAGAAAGGTAACTAAAGCACCTGTGTAGTTTGTACTCATACAAATCTTCACTTGCTCCTTGTTTCTTTATTACCACCTCAGTTAAGAGTTAGTTTCTTTGTCTGTTCTCTGTAACAATACTCACTGTGACCTCGCATCATTGCAACCAGGGGAGCTTTGTGTTTTCCTAGGAGTGGAATAGCCTCGAGGTAGTTTACTGGTAACTTCCAAGAGTGGGATTCAGACTTTGACTGTTGCTCGGTTATATGAAACCACCAATGATGAGTTAAGTCAGTCAGGTTTCTAATTTTCTGCTGGATTTCATTCATATTTCAAAGAGGTTTAAGAACAATGGGTATTATGTTGTCTGATGCCAGACATACTGCCAAATTGTCTGAGTCCTCTGCAGCTTGTGCCTTTGAAAGAGAACATTTTTCTCAACTGATAAGCATTTCCGATATACAAAGAGCAACAGCGCTGAATATAAAATTAGGGAGTTTCTTCATTTACATAAAGATAAGGATGATGTTGCCATTTTGGTTCATATGCAGATAAAATGCTTTGTTATATTCTATTTTCCTAAACCAAAATGAAACATTGTTCCTACAAAGAATGTCACTAATTTGGTAATTCCGTGCAATGGGTATCTTGTTTGCCTGTGGTCCAGTTTAAAAATGTGACAACTTTGAAATATTAAGTAGATAAAGATTTGTAGAATTATTTTACATTCCTGAGAAAACTGGAACAAGAGAATTTAAGTAAATATATTAATAGATATGGAAAATACTCTTCTTTTGACAGTTGTGCTGAACATTTATGTAGTGTGAAATCACTAAAGATGACCCAGAGCTAATAATTTTGCTTACAAGGACCTGTAGTCTCATCATGAATGATGTTGATCTCTTTTCCCAAATAACAAGTGATAGGATGAAAAGAAACTGCCTCAAGTTGCACCAGGGGAGGTTTAGACTGGATGTTGATTTATGAAAAATTTCTTCACCAAAAGAGTTGTGATGCACTGGAATAGACTGCCCAGGGAAGTGGTTGAGTTATCATCCCTGGAGGTATTTAAAAGACGTGTAGACATGATGATTAGGGACATGGTTTAATAGTTGTGCTAGTTTGGGATTGACAGTCGGACTTGATGATCTTCAAGGTCTTATCCAACCTGAATGATTCTATGATTCTGTGACAATAACTTTTAGTTACAAAAATTCTTACCCAATAGCAAATAAATTTACATACATCACACAGCAAATTTCTATTATTAAACTGAAAACAAAGTCTTACATTGAAGTTTGTAAATTGAAAAGTACACTAGCAGAAAGTGGTATAAAATGTTGAAGTAGCTGCTTTTAGATTGGAGAATTTCTTACACTGAATATAACAGGCAACAAGAAGAGAATTTATTGGCTCTTGTATTCTCAGGTTTGTAGCTCTTTTGTAGAAGATAAACAAATATCTCCTAGAATGTCTAATCTGGAGACCGTATGATCCCTGGAGTCTCAGTGTAAAATGTTCACAGATAGACTGTATTGAATCACTGTGTCATTTGAGGAGAACTAGCAAACAAACCAAAAAAAAAAAAGGAACAAACATTCTTAGTTTCAAATGGAAAAGGACTAGATAGACTAGAAGGACACATGAAGAGTAATGTGGCTGGCTCTACTGGTTGTCATCTACACTTCACTATATACTTTGCAAATTGTGGGTTACAACCATTGCTATCAGTACTAGAGAAACTGAAGTGTGAAAGAAGATGTAATGAGTTACAATTACTCTAAAGGATAGTATTGTGGACATGAAGTTTATATGTTACCAGATACAAGACACCATTTTAAGAACAAACATTACAAGGAATCTTCCAGAGCCAAACTTATTAAGATATTTGTTTTAGAATGGAACCATGATAATATTAGAACAAGATATAATTTGATATCCATGACTTCCCTCACTTTGGGTAGATTGTGCAGTTCTTCGTGAAATATCCCTGTTAAAGTCAAGGTTTACACCTGCACCAGTAAATAAAATAGACCAGGATCTGCTTTCTACCCTTGGGAAAGTAAGTGGCATGGCATAGCTTGTGTCTGTACAGCCATACCCTTCCTTAATGCCTCGTGAGAAAAGTCTTAGATTCATAGAATCATTTAGGCTGGAAAAGACATTTAAGATCAGTAAGTCTGACTGTTAGCCTAGCAATGCCAGCTTCACCACTAAACCATGTCTCTAAGCACCACATCTGCATGTGTTTTAAATGACTCCACCACTTTTCTGGGCAGGCAGTCTATTCCAACGTTCAACAACCCTTTTGGTGATTTTTTTTTTTTTTCTCATATCCAATCTAAACTTTCCTGGTGAAACTCAAAGCTATTTCCTCTTGTCCTTGCCTGTGCTGTTCCCAGGCTGCCCCTGGTACTAACACCATGGGACTACCTCCATGGGCACTGATGTTCAGTGTCACCTAGGGTGCTCCTGCTGCCAGTGCAGAGAGCACAGGTCCCACATCTTGCTGTGTCCCAGGAAGCTCCAACATTTGTCTATGGCCAGACAACCAAGGCGAAGCCCTTATGAGGACCTTCTCTCTAAGGTTCCTCAACAGTTAAGTGAGACATAAGGGCACCCAGGGTGGGTAAGGCAGGTTAGGGGCCCTTTGTCTCTCTCTCTCTCTAGAAGTTGTGAAACCACAGCAGATGGCAATTAAATTGCTAAAGCTACCTGGTGAGATGGGATTTTTTCTAAGTACTCCTCCTCTTCCACTTAAGCAGGTCAGAAATAATATCATTCGTATAGAATGGTTTGAAGGGGATTGTATTTGGGAAGCAGCTTTGACTAGGCACTGACACAAGTCTTTGTGGTGGAATAGTGGCACCATTCACACCAAGTGAGGCTTTAGGATTGAATTTGATAACATTAAGGAACTGTGATTAACTAGTTAGCTCTGTGTTGAGTTGCAAATAAGCATCAGATACCGAACAACAGTACCCCTTTGTTTGGTCTGACTGGTATTCTTACACAAATTTTGGGGCTTGAATCAGTATTATGTTGAATCTGGGTTATGTTGGGTAAATGAATGTTCATTTAACAGAGGGCAGTATTGCATTTCATTTTCTTATACCCATGGACATATATACCAAAAAAGACTTCTACTTCAATTATATAATACTGCTGTGAATAATCGTTTCAGCTTTTACTTCGTATGGTTACAGTTCTTATTTTCTAAGGGCTAAAGGAGTATGTACGTGGGTGTGCAAAGGCCAGGGAGAACAATGTTACCAAGCCTGTTTGTAAAGAAAATGCCTGTAACAACACTTGGAGTACTTAAGAGCGATTTATGTAGCCATCTAGATAATGTTACGGGAGTTACTGTTATGCTAAGTGCATAATACTGCGTTAGTCCTGCTTATCTCATTTCACTTACTTGACAGACAGTTCTTGTACCAGACCAGTTTGTGCTTGTGTGAAATAAGCAGTGAGAATAATGCACTATCGGTCTTATTTTAAAGTTTTTACCACCTGGAGCCAGAAATGGGCTTTCAGTCCAAGGAACAAGGAAACTCCTTTCATAACTTCCCAATGAGCTCACGCTCCCTCTGTTTGACACCATACTGCACACAGCACATTTTTCAACAGATGTAGAGCCTACTGATGAGTACCTGCTCTTCTCTTAAAGCTACGGAGTTATTTTATTGTCCAAAAGTGAACGTAGGAATGAGAAGAGAAATATATGTGTAGGTAAGGATACGCATTCTATCCTTTATTGCCTTTATTGCATATGAATCTGATCTCATACTGATCTCAGTACCTACCAGAGTCCTGTTCTCTGCTAGTATTGATAACATATTTTAAACACAAAAAAGACCCATACATAACCGACTGTGGGGGAACTAATACAAGGAGCTCTCATTTTGTATTATTAATGGTGTATCAGTAGGAGTGGATGAGCAGCAGACCCACCAGCAAGGCGGTAAATGCTCTGGAAGACTAATCTGACTCGTGACTCAGAACACTTTCCTTGATTATACCAAAGGTAAACAACAGACTGGATAGATGGAAGAGTGCTATCCTCACAATGTTATATGCATAGTTTTTTATCTTTGGGACAGGGTGGCCGAAAATGGTAATTTTTGGAAGTAAACTGATGTGCTTACTTTCAAATTTACCTTGTCCCAAAGTAAATATGAATTCAGAGGTTGTGAAATGAGATAATAAAGCAAACTATACACAAAATGGAAAAAAAACCCACCACGATTAAGAATCTGTGATAACATCACTGAGGAATGTTTTCTCAATTTTTGCCTACAGGTAAAAGTCTTAAAAATTTTCCCTTTGCATTTTGGTGCTTTTATCCATAAGACATTTGAAACACCTCATTCATATGGAATACCGAGGAAAGAAATATCATGTTACTTAGATTATACTATGTTACATTAACTTGTAGAGGGGAAGTTAATCTGCTGCTTAGCATGTAGGAATTTAATAGTCCGTTTTTATATGTAATGAGTAACATATCAAATCCTCCAAACTGAAAATAAAGGATTAAAATGGACCCTGCATCACAATCCTAGCTACAATAGTGAATTATTGAGCTAATTGTCCTGTAAGGTTTAATGCTCTGTCAGTCTCTTTCTACTAATTGTTATCCGAGCGTCTTTCTCACTCTTCATTGAATAATGCCATGGTTTTTTCGGCAAGAAACAAACCCCACTGTGGTTGCACAACACAAAACACTGATCAAGAGTGAACTCACATCATCAGCATAAATGTGCAAAAAAACAGTGACAACCCTACTTGGTACCAGCAGGATTTATGCCGGATCTTGTATTATCTTCCTGTGCTGCTCTAACTTTGTGCTGGTTCAGCTATTTTAAGTCCTCTTAAAGTCAAAATAAAGCTGACAGAAAAAATCCTAAAACTGGCATAGACTCTGTAGTGTGTGCTCTGGTTAATCTGACAGAGATGGGGTTGTGTGGTGATCCTTGGCTCCATGAGAGATCTGACAGGGCTCCAACCCCCGAGAGATGAAGAGTGGAGAATATAGGAACTTTGAAGCTGAGATAAAGCAGAAAACTTTAATAGGCCGAATCAAATCCTTGTGCTGGTACCCCAGTGAAACATGCAAAGTGCCTTGGTCAGACTCTGAATGTGATTACATCAACCTGTTCCTAGCAGGAATAGGAGTAACAGCTAGCTGACACCTGGCACTAGCCTTGAGAATAAAAGGATGAACCAGAAAGAGATTCTAATCACTGCACACTCCTGGTTCTTCTGAAAAAGTCAACTTGATTTTAAATAATTCTATAAGAGAAATAATTCTTTTGGCAGAGGACAGGCAATTCCTTGCCTCCAGGAACTCTCAGTAGTTTTATTTATTGCTTTATTGAAGCTCCCTTCAAAGAGGCTACTGACAGGGATCAGACAGTCTATGTTGGGAGTACACTTGAATTCATTCTGTAAGAATAGAGAAAACTCTGGTAGCAACTTAGTAACAATATTTTTTTCAAGGAAGGGGAGAAAAATGTATGAAAATACTTTTTATCAGGTCTCAGGAGTGTCTTATATGGCCCTTAGTAGTCAGATAAAAGGGTCTGTGTGATGTTTACACAGCCTCCTGCAGAGTAATTGCCATAGCAGCTCATATAAAAGCAACAGTAGAAAGGTGTAAAAGTCATTTGCTGGGAAGAAATAGGAAGCAATCAGCAACACTTTAAACAAATTATTCCCATGAAATCACTCTCTCAGCTTGAGATAAGCACTCAGGGTCTGTTAAAGCTATAATAGCCCTGTGGCTTCTCTTCCCTAGACATTTTTCTGCTGAATTTTTATTCATAAAATGAAGGTGGAGTTATGCTTTAAGCCAGTGCTGAATATACTTGTCCTTAGGCTATGGTTTGTACCTCTCTGTGTGTGTGAATGTGTAAGTGTATACATGAATCTGCGTGTGTGTAAGACTTTTCAGACGTGTAAATAAGAGCAATGTCCTTTTGCAGCAAAACAAAAGTCTGCGCAGGTTAAGCTGGTTAGAAGTAGCTGTTTGCAGAAGAGCTGCCTGCAGACATCTGTGGTAGGTAGCAGAGCTCTGAGCTACCCCAAGAAGGAAGCGCTTGGCACAGGTAGAACTGGGAAAGAAATGTCCTTTCGTAGGGAAACCTAAAGGATGGGAGGATTTTTCTAGCTGCCTGTGAAGATGGGACAGCTCTGTGGCCACCCTCGCTCCGTGGGAGGAAGATGTGCTCTTCTGGCACTTTGCCTTTGGAGGGGGAAAGTATTTCCCAGTGAATCCCCTACTCTGTCCTTGGTGAGAGGCCACATCCACGCTGGACATTTGGCTGTTTGTTCCAGCTCCCAGTTACCACATCCAAAGGGTACTTGAACTGTATATCCAGCTTTTCATTAGGGGAAACTCAGAAGTGTTCATTTTAGAATTAGTGTGACTGTCATATTTCTGGGTGTGCAGGGTTTTTTTTTCGCTATTATTTCTGCTTACACTCTTTAAAAAAACCACACAACTTCTCCTTTGGGAGAACTTCTCTTTTGGGAGCAGATGCGTGTGGGTGTAGGAAATTAATATGAGACCACTCAGTTTTGCCTTTTACTGAAAATTCAGATGTCTGCTGATTCTCCTTGATGTCACCGGTAGGATTAGGACTGCAGGTGGGGACTAAGCGGATGAGCTCTTGAGAAGGAAATTCTCATTTTGTAAATCTTTTTTTTCTGAGAGAAACTTGGCTTTCTAGAGAGGCAGGGCTCCAGGGTTATGATTCAAAGGGGGAAAAAAAGGAATAGCAATGGATGTGGTAACACGCTGTACGTATATGTGCAGACATGGGTTATCAGGAAGAGAATTGGGACGAGGTCCTTGGATGTGGGGAAGGGGCAGTGAGTGGGGGCTATAGGAGGTTACAGGGTTACCTCTGCTGTGAGAAAATGATTCTTGGCATTTGCAAACCATACCCAAGCAATGTGAGTGGGCTAGGAGGCAGCCGTCAGCGCTGCTTCCAGGAGTGTGCCGACAGACAAATGGCAGAGGCAGGTGTGGACCGGTGCTTAAGCCTTTTCCCTGGCCTTGCTGCATGTACTGGAGCTGACACAGCCAGAGCAACACCAGCATACACAAAGCAGAAGCTGGTTTAGGAGAAAAGAGATCTCTGCCGTGAAGGATGGGAAACATTCCCAGAGTTCCCAACAGCATCTCTGATGGATGGAGGCCTTGTAGGTAATCCTTCAATCAATGAGAAGAAACTGGTAATGGAAAGCAGAGATGCTGTAAGTTCCCACTATGAGCTTACAGTGGAAAAGAGCCAAGAAATCCCCAGCTGCTTGTTTTTAAGTAGCAGGTTTTTTTTATTTAGGTAAACACATGGGGATGCAGGGATGGCTCCTTCGAAATACAGCCTCTGCTCCTGTCAGATGAAAGAGATTTGTAGATGTCACAGAGTCAGGGCTCATAGACTTTCAGCAGTGCCGTTACAAAGAACTGTGGTAAGCTCCAGCTGTAATTTTGCCCCTTTCTGATCAACCCAGCTCCAGCACTCATCCACTTTCTTGGAGGTAAATTCTCTCAGAGTGGAGGGTGGAAGAAGGATGCTGCTGGCCTTTGCCACTAGCCTGGGAACCTTCTCAGTCATACTGGAAGGCAGTACTATTAATTTTGTTACCATAATGACCATTGCTTTTCTTAACTACAGGAGCTTAAAAATTACTGAATAACTTATGCTTACTTGCCTCTAAGTACGTGATGCCAGTCAGTCTCATTTTTAGTTTTAAAACACTACCAAAGTTGGACTCATGTTAGATTTTACTGTCAGTCATTGGGTCTTTTCTGTGTTTTTCTTCAAGCTGCTATATTTTCCTTCCTAAGGATTTGACTTTTGTTAATAAGAAGTGGAGATGTGTTTGAAGCACAAAAATTGAATCCATCTCTGGATTCAAACTTCTCCAAAACTGAGGCACAGAGCAAGATAGAGTTTGTTCAGGCTCATGTCTACATGAAAAATATTCAACCCTGTTTCAAGGTTTGTTTATATGTTTTTTGATTTCAATATTACACTAACGAACTGCTATTTAATTAGTGAGGCATTGTAGAAATTCTTCTTCTGGGTGTAATTTGCTTTGATCTCTTGCCTGAGGAAGTTTAGCAATGGTACTGCTGTTCCTTCCTAACAAAAGCACACGTATTTGTAGTTGCTTCATCCTTAGATTATTTCCCTACTGCTTTTTAAATATTGCTTCTTCCTCTCAAATAAATTTTTCCCATCAAGAGCTAGCAGTATATCTATTGCTTCTTTGCCAGTTTAGTTTTTCTTGTTTAGCCTTCATACTGCTTGCTGCCACAGCTTTTTTTGATTAGGGCCTTTTGACTAGGAAAGTGATTAGGGAACATCTTTTGGATTCATAACCTCACAGGTTGCTTCGGGGCTTTATTTTGCAGTCTTTTTACATATGTGTGGAGAACAAGCAACATCCAGCAACTCTTACCTATGCAGTCAGCACGCTCAAAAGAGTAGCACATGTGCAATTATTTACTTGTTATGATGGCATTGTCACATTGGGGTTTTCTGGGGCACCTATCCTGTTGACCTTTTCAGTATTAGGTGGCCTGATTCCCTGTAGATGATGCTCTTTTAATTGTGTTTACTCTGGCAGGAAGGAGTCTGCCTGGACAGGCTGTCAAGCAGAGAGCGTGAAGTGAGTCTGGCTCTTTTCCTTCAGGAGAAACAGCTGGTCTGGAGTCAGGCTGGGAGGAGGGGTCAGCAGGTCACTTTGGGGTCAGGGATGCAAAAACCTGAGTTTGGGTAAAGTCACGGTTTCCACAGAAACAGCAAGCCTTCCTTCCCACTTTTTCATCTCTTTCTTTCATGTCTCCCACTCCTCCCCACAGTGTTGGCATCTGATGTATTGGGGCCAGCTAGTGCGTCTTTCAGCAGCAATTGGAGGAGCTGCTGACTCTCTCATGGTGCATGCCTTTTACCAGCCCAGCAGCTAAAATACTCTCCTCTGCTGGACAAAAATCTATAGCTAACTATGTCTGTAGATGAGGCTATAGCATAATGTGCCTCCCAAAAATGAAGATTGAACCAGCAGCTGAAAAGGCAAAGGAGGCTCTAACCCTTTAACAAGGTGAGGACACAGGAGGACCTAGTTGCACAAACTGGGAGAGGAAGGAGGGCAAAGGGAAACGCTGCAAGAGGTAGAGAGAGGAGAAAAACTCACTCCTGCCCATGTCCACAGTCTTCACTGAAGGGTTGTTCATGGAAAAATGAGTCTTGCACCTGTTTATGGTGTAAATTGTAGGGGATGTGGAGTGAACTGTGTGTGTTCCCTTGGAGTGCTTCCATCAGTGACCTTCTGAGTGAGGTTTTCTTCCCCTGTAGATTGTCAGGGACTTTTTTCCACAACTCTCTGACAGTCTGGACTGACAGTCTCAGTAGCTTCCTGGATAGAAGGTAACATACAGCAAAGTGTGGCAGGCAATCAGTGTTCAGGCAATCAGTGTTCACTCAATGCCACAGCTTCCTTTCTTCTTCTCTTTTCCTGCTCCCTCCTGTGCCCACTGCCTCTGAAGTCTGGAATTCTCTTGCTTTTAGAGAGAGCAATCTAACAGACTGGAGAGAGCTGGTGAAACAGAAGAAACTTCCTTGCACTGTGATGGCTCTCAGTGTATCTTGAGTCTCACATCCACACCTACAAAATGGGAGTGATACTTCCTTGCTAAATGCAGTGACTGTGGAAATGACATGATGTCAAGTAATCAGAAAGACAGCTGGATAGTATGTCTGAGGAAAAACGATGGTGAGCTGGTCTTCTCTGCTAAAGGATAAGTGAAGTGTTGATTTAAAAGAGCAGGAGGAAGCTATATACCTAAATGACGTGGCAACTGTGAGAAAGGCTAAAACCCACTTGGTGTGCACTTATGAACGGTGCTTTT
Source organism: Apaloderma vittatum (assembly GCF_000703405.1). Taxonomy (NCBI): domain Eukaryota; kingdom Metazoa; phylum Chordata; class Aves; order Trogoniformes; family Trogonidae; genus Apaloderma; species Apaloderma vittatum. Next base: position 15,474 of record NW_009730071.1, on the reverse strand, counting down.
GCAGCACCCGGCTGTCATACGTTGCTGTGTCCTTCTTAGCTTCTCCTTGCTGAACTCAAACTTGAGTCAGACCTTCCTGATATCTGGGCAGAGACTTCGCTCTGCTCATCACACAAGGAGCTATGCGAGCTGTCTGACTTAACTCTTAAAGCAGTATAACATTTTCTAGAGGTCCAGAATCCTCATTCTGCACACAGACATATTTCATTATATCCATATGCATTTCAGTAGGGGCTGGACCTCCTGATGGGAGGACACTGTGCAAACATGGGGCAGGAGTTTACAAACTAAGCATTTGTGCTGCAGCACCATGCTGTAAACCTTCCTGCTTACTCGTGGGACAGAAATTTAAAAAAAAAAGGCAGCACCCTTCACTGTGTCCTGATTTATTTTGGCCCCGAAGTCAGGGATGAGATGCCCAGACTCCCATGAGGCTGCCAGCAAGGGGACAGGATTTTGCAGGGGGTGAGGACCTGGTGAAGGGCAGGATGGGGGTGAAATGAGGGTGTGCTGAAGGCAGCAGTCCTCATCTACCAGTGTCTGCAATACAAACATGGCCAGAGTTAGGTGAGAGCAAGTGCTGGTAATGAAGACAAATAGAAGAGTAGAAGAAGCTATGGAGGTAGCACATGAATAGCCTTTCAAATTCCCTGGGCTTGAGGAAGGAGATAAAAAAGATACATTTCTCAAACTGCTGAGGTAAAACACTGGGGAAGATCAGAACCAAGAGGGAAGGTTTTCTTTTTCTTTTTGTCCCTTTGTTGCTCTTTTCCTTCCTATGACCTCTTCCTTGACAGAATGAGTCATGATCGTGTGGTGGAGGGAGGGGAGACTTCGAGCCATAGATCCTCTCTGTCACACTCTGGACCCAAATTCCCGCTGATCTCAGTCATCTCAGCCTCACACAGCACTCCCCTTAGCTGCTTGCAAAGCAGCACTAACCACCTGGCTGCCTCCAGACATGCATTTTTGGAACACCCAAACCAACAATTTATGTTGTGGTAAAATCTCAGTCTCCTCACGGTTCCTCTTGAGCTAGAATAGGGAAGTAACAGGTAGAGCCCACACTTTGATCTTTTTCATCATAACCACCCAGGGATTTACTTAGACAATCACAGGTCTGATAAGGGCTGGACTTTAAAATGGCAATTCAACCACCTCAGAAAAGGGCAACAGGGTGCTGAGATTGTCACAGCAGACCTGTTGCCTCCCCCTGGCTCGTGTCCCCAGTGACTGCCTGGCCCCAGGCTGCTCTTCAGATTACTTGCTAGGTAATTATTATTAGATTACAGCCAGGTGCCTCACCACTTCTCCAGACTTGTGTTGTATCAGGCCCATTTTGAACATAAGGGAACTAGATCAGATAGCTATTGAACAGGGCTTAAAGTCTGATTTAGATCAACTCCTCATTCATACTCTGGAAGACTTCTTAGGATCCCTTGAACATCAGGAGTATGTGTTAGTGACTGTTTTTTTCTGCCTGGTATCTTAGCTGCCATCCTCAGTCAGAATTTCAGTAATTAAATAATAAGTTGGGAAATAATTAATAGCCATCTTAGCATGGAACAAATGCAAACTGTACGTGATACGTACTGAGGCTGGAGAGAAATGTCGCACCTGGTTAAGAGGGAGATTGTCAACTTTTCCCTTGCACTAGGAAAGTTTACACTTTCTCTTGCACTTGGACACTTAACTTGCTGTATCAACACATACAATAATGCATATTTAAAATAATTCATACTTAAAAATACATAATGATTGCACATTAAATCCTGAAAACCTTGCTTCAGGGTCTTCACTGAAGTGGTTTTGAAAAGTTTAAGGATAGTTTAGCTATTTCACAAGCCATGACTAAGATTAAGAATAACACTCCTTTCCCAAAGCAACATTGACTCATACCTTTTCTAAGCTACAGAGCTAGCAACACCAGTAGGAAGCCCTGCTCTTGCCTGTCCTTGGATCTGCAGGACGATGGATGTGAGGGGTGACACGGCCTGTCCTGAAGCAGATGGAAAAACTTGTACTAGCTTCTGTGGCAGCAAAACAGTCCAGAATGTGCTTTTAAATGAGAGAGTAAATGACAGACATCTTGAGAAGTTATACTTAATGTACCTTCTGTAATTTATACTGCGTATCAAACTGTGCAGCAGTGGTCGTGGATGACAGTGGCTGTATAAAACTGGTCTTTGGTGTCTGTGTTTCATGTAAGAAATGGATACTTTTCATAGCAGCAGATTTTTTTTGCTGCTACTTTTAACAAGAGCATTTTATAGATGTGGAAGGACTCTTGAGTGAACCGGAATGTTTTGATCAAAGAACTTCTCCAAAACCTCAAGCTCCCATCTTTTATTCCTTAAGGTGAATACCTCGTTATCATAGTCAAACCATAGGGTGATACACAGAAAATGCACCTAGTCCCAAAATTAGGAATATGGCTACAAGTAATTGCCTTTTTAAAAGAAAATGCAGATATAGGAAAAAGATTGCACTTTCTTTAAGGTGTGTATTGCATATGTGAAATATACAAATTGATAAATTTTCTTACCAGAAAATATACAAACATTTTCTTGAAGTTTAGAGTTTCAAATTTAAGTCTATTAATTCTGTTACATATATTAATCTTCAAAATTTCATTCATGTATGTATGCAAGGAAAAATGTAAACTCTGAAATAACCTAGGACAATCAGAAATGCCTTTTAAATGCATTGGCCTGTTCTTTATTATAGACAAGCTTTTTTACATAATCAGCAGTTTGTAAAGATATAAATGCAGAACACAGTAGATCTGATTTGGGGGGAGATTTACTGCAGCATCACATCTGTTCCACAGCACAGAGAGTGCTCTGATGACCAACCTGATCTTAGGCTTCAACAACAATTTCTCTTTTGGCTTTTGCTCTTTGCTGAAAAAGCATCTCCCTCTTTTGTGGCTACATTTCATCCTAGGTTTTCCCTTTCCACTCCCAGGTTGTGTAATAAGTCACAGCAAGGGCATCTAATAATCTCTAGAACGTGACAACATTTGGTTCAGATTCCCTTATCGGCATCACCTTTCCTTCTGGCTCTGCCTCATCCTTAAAGAAGACCAGGCGGTGGGCTTGAGAGATCAGTCACACGTCGACTGCTTCTTCAAACACTTCACGTGGGAACCGTTTGGAGGCACGATTGCTGAGCTGCAGACCTGGAAAATAACTGTCATCGAGACCTTTACATCTGTCAAAGGAATTTCAGCCCAGTGACACTGCTTTGCCCTGACTTCTTTTTTTCGTAAACTTTAGCAAGCCCTTGGATTCTTTACGACTTAAAACTACTACTGGGGGCATTACTTTGGAAGATGTTTGCTCCACACAAAGATTTTAGCCAAGAATTAGTCACGCACCTGTAAAATGAAAAAGCTCTTTACTGTGTGCTGTAATTAAGATGAAATCGTGGGCTTGGTTTCCTTCGTTCTTGTCAGTTTGCGGAAAACCCTGTGCTTCTGCAGCCCTAAGAAACCAACCACACCTGGCTCTGAGCTGCTGGGAATGTGCCAGGGGTGGGGCAGTCTTCCCCCACTTGCTGCCCATCAGCCCTGGCCAACCCTGCCCCTGTTCCTGATGGGCCTCAGCCACTACCGGGGTTGCCACTACATCTCTGCAGAGGGCACAGGCTCCTGGCTGCCTTTGATAGTCAGCCAAAGGGTGTCCCAGCCCTTCGCTGCCAGAGGTGCTGGGGCTGTCACAGTATCACAGAATTACAGAATTGCTGAGGCTGGAAAAGACCTCTGAGATCATCAAGTCCAGTCTATGACCCAACACCACCACATCGGCCAGACCAGGGCACTAAGTGCCACATCCAGCCTCTCCTTAAACACCTCCAGGGACGGTGACTCCACACACCTGGGCAGTGCAGTCAGAGGAGTGGTTCCAACCCCAGCCATGTCAGCAAGGAAGGGTGGCTCTGACCCTGAACACATCACCTTGGTCTGCGCTTGAGTCTAAACAGGCGGTGGAGACCTCCCAGATTTGGTAGGGCTGAAAAGTGACTTAGGTTAATGTGTTCTGCTAGATGATAACACTCGGGTACTTTATTACAAATTTTGCCGAATTCAGGACCTGATTGTGCTGGGATGTGGCCCACTGAAGAAACACTAAATGCTGTTGCATGCACCTGTAATTTTTGTTATTTGGACATTTCTGTACATTTTTTTTTGTTTTGTTTTTAACTGTGATTTTTTAGGAGTATGTTTTGTGAATCCTACATAAATCTCAGTTTAAAAGCCTCTTTTGAGAGCTTTGTGTATATATCTAAAAACTCTGGGGAAACATGCAAATTATACATTTTGAATAAATGTAAATGCATCAGTGTTAGCCTGCTACTACCACTGTGTGTGGAAGGCAGAAAACATTTTTTTCTCTTACACCATTTGCATTTAAATTCTGGTGAACCTTCTCTTCAAATGATCTTTTTTTTTTTTTTTTGCTTTGACTGAGTACAAAATCGCATCCAAATATTGAAAATTATGTGTTTTGAAAGGAAATGCTATCTTGCATCTTCTTCTTTTGCTGGCAATAGCAACCTCGAAAAGACGTGTTAACTTTTATTAGGCTTTGTTCTTTTCTCTGTAGGATGCAGGATAGAATGTTTAGTAAGTCTAAATAAAAATACAAAGCCTAAATCAAGGTTCTTCTTTGACCTTAATATTCTTCTCACTGTATTAAGCTTTGTACACCAATTAATGAGTAACACTTTGAATTCACATAGTTCCTTTTTTTCTGGAGATCACATGGAACTTGAAATAATTAGCCACCAGCAAGAAATGCAACTATTTATCATGTCTGATTTCTATGACACACTACGTGTTGCTGTAATATTTTTGCCTCCATTTAAGCCAGAACTGTAAGCAGGGTCACTTTGAGTGGGTCAACTCCGTCATCCTCCCTGTGCTGCCACCTGGTAAGAGGAGTCGGTTCTGAATGTGTTTATAGCTCTTCAAGGAGCCAATGCACACAGGAAGGATATAAAAAATGTATTTCCTCCTTTCCTCCCTCTTTTCTTTCTTTCTTTTACTACTTTCCTCTCTTCTTCCTTTCTCTCTTTTACTTCTTTCCACCCTTTTCCCCTTTGTCTTTTTTTCCTTCCTTCCATCCTCCTGTACTTCCTTCTTTCCTTATTTCTTTCTTTTCAGACAAAGTATATTCCTTCTTTTCCTCTGAAATACCAGAGTTGTGTCACATTTGTCACTTCAAGATGTCCAACAGCATATTGTCTCAGCCTGCCATACATTTAATTTGAAATGTTCATGCTCGTATCTGTTAACTACTCATAAACTACTCCTTTACAGTCTGCATGGTGAGATATGGCTTTTCCAGGAAGGTCATCCTAGGCTGACGGAGTTTTGGTCAGACTGTGGTGAGGGACGGCAGAGGATGAGTCAGATACGATCGAAAGTTCATGCATTCTGGGCTGAGCACAAGGGAAGCATATTAGGGGAAGATGAGCTTTGCAATGGAAGAAGAAGTCAGTGGCTCTTAGTTGGCTCTGCCTGTCAGTCACCAGCTCTGGCTACGGGGTTATCGGTCTGTATGTTTCTGCTGAAGATGAGGAGATAGTAGCTTATTTCCAAGAGATCTTTAATTGGCTTTATTCAAGTAACACAGAGTGCTGATAAGTTATCAACCATGTCTAATCAGTCGCTAGTTCAATTCTCCAACATCCCAGCTAGACCACTTTGGGCAGTGGTCATATGCCTGTAGCTGGAAGAAGTTACTGGAGCAGGCAGAAGTTTTGTTTAACGATAGGTCAGCAAGCAGTTAAAAATCTGTTTTCCACAAAAAAAAAATGTTTTCACATCAGAAGAAAGAAAATACATTCCCAAAGGGGATGTGCTTTGTTTGTGTACACGGCAACGCAGCAGCCTTTCTAATTATCACCTAGTCAAAGAGGAAGTTTTCTGTTTTGTATATATGGCTGCATGTTACTCATTCCTGGCTGCGTTCTCACCCCTGTAATTTCAGCGCTCATCTGTAACGCTGGAATGTGTGCCCAAAGAAAAAAGTCAGTGAAAAACAGATTTATTAGAAAAAAGAATGCAAATCCCTTCTTCCTTGAAATCTAGAGAAACATCTCCCTCTTACATTGTTACAGGACACTTTAAAAAGATGAGTGTAGGGGAAAATTAAAAGCACACTTTGGCTGCGTGTTAAGGAAGTGCCGGTAGCAACAGGTATCTCGTTTTTTCTGCTTTTGGTTTCCCCACATGAAAACTGCCAAACCGAAACACGTGCCAGGAGCACGCACACTGAGCAGACTTTTATTTTCAACACAGATGCATCCCATCTCCTTTGTACAATACTAAGACATCAGGCAGAAGTTGTCTCTTGCAGGGGCTCTGCCATTAGTAGTAGGGTATTCACATTAATATCCTATTTTTGACTCTATTTTTTAAGTCTTCTAAACAAACCACTGCTGGAATAGTGAATATATTTCATCATCAGTGGAACAACATATTTGTTGGTGTAAAAATATTTGTCTCTTACAGAAACCTGTAGCATAAGTTATTCAAAGTCTCATTGCTTCTTCATTTCACTGCAGATGTATGAGGGGGGTCTATTCTCTTTGCATAGTTCTGAATTCAGTTTTTGCCAGGCACCTTCAGGAAAGAAAAGCTGCTTTGTATACACTGTGTTTCAAAATAAAGATGTCATGTTTAAAAGCACAGAGTCATTGAAATCTGAGAACATCTATTTCTGGCTTTCATTAACATAAGCTGCACATACTCGCTCACCATGACACATTACAAAGTCTCAGTCATCCCCCCCCATTACTCAGAAACTATCTCAGCCTGAAAATTAGTGGTTAAAGCATGCTGCAGCTCCTGGCCAATGTGTGTACCTGATTTTCCTCAGCCTGGGAATGAGAGTGGAGAGCAGGTCTCTGCTAAGCATCCCCGAGTGCCCACCTACTCCCTTGTGCCCACCTGATGTGAGGGAAGGGGATGGTGCAGCAGTACACACATAGCCCCAGTGTCTGAGCACCTCTGTCATTCATGGACGTTGTATGACTTGTATTTTCAGATGGAGAATTTGAGGCACGTGCAAATGATGGTTCAGACTCAAAACAGCAAACTGAATTCAGAGGTGCCTAAAGACTTTTTTGGATTTTTCCCAACCTCGCACAAAAATGTCTTTTTCTTTGGGAGAGTGTATCGAGAACTGCACTACCTTAGCTTCTAAACCCATCCAGTATCAGCAACTTGCATTTCTTCCTGCCTGTTTAGGAGATAACATTAGAGCTGCAGGTCCAGCCCATCTCCAGCTGGTCTGGAGCTGCTCATTCTTGAGCGTTTGCTTGTCCTTCCCCTTGGCTTGTTTGCAACGTGTCAGTGATGGCGATAAAAGTCGGCTGAACCAAAGGCAATGCGAACAGACAAGTGCTGTCTTCATGCTGTCCTTCTGAAGTGCCTCCTAGAAAGCCTGGAAAAACGATGTGAATAGTTTAATAAGAACAGTATACTGAGGACATAACTATCTTTTTGGTAGCTTCTCTGGAGACTGGTAACAAGGTCACTCATTCCTTCCATGACCACAAATCATTCGAGTGTCTCTCGTCTACAAAACAGGACATGGCTTAATTAAACAAAAGGCATAGTCTAGTTATCTGACAGCGAGGCTTCAGCTGTGGTTTGTTGTGGCCGAGTTCCATCCCCGCCAGAGGAAGGAGCTGCTTGAAGCCCCAGGAGCCGGAGCTGCCCCTCTTGCCCCAGGATGCTCAAGCTCCTATCAGACAGGATCCTTTAAATCTGCAGCCTTACTTTCAATTTATTCTTGAGAAATACCAGGCCCAGAAGGGGAAAGAAAAAAAAAAAAACCAGAAAGAAAAGAAAGCTTTCAATTCAAAGCACATAGTTGTGAAAAAGCCATGCTCTGAACCAGGGTGACGGAAAGCAGCTCAAGGCATATATTCTACCCCAGCCTGTACTTAATTATGTGTTTTGAATTGAAAACAAACATTTTTAAAATGGCTACTGAGACGCACTTCTCGAATGAATCCAAGATGGTGGCAGATGTTACGGCTTCTGTGATAAACGATTTCAAAGGCGCCGAGGCCCGTTGCCTTTTTAAAGTGACAGCACTGAGATCTCTACAGCCGCTTTCCAGCTCTCCGGCGGTTTCTTCGCTCTGCTGTTTTCAGGACGCCTTTCCACCCCACATTTCACAATATTGCCACATCATTCAAGCAAGATGAAACCGAGCCATTTCTGTGACATTCGTGCAGAAGGACGGCCACTGTGTTCTTGAAGAATGTGGCACCCACAAGCAGACACATGGCTTTGATATTATTTTATTCAGAGCCCTCTAATTTAGAAAGCCATGTGTCACCAGGCGAAACCAAATGCTTGCTTGCAGTGATCGCAGCCTCCTGCCTCTGCCCGCTCTTCTCTCCCCCGCAGCAGTTAATGATTCAAGAAGTTGCTAGAGAAGTTGCTCAGGAAAGTCCCCCTTGCCATTTTTAGGCAATATTGCTCACTGGTTGCCAGTTAGCCAAGAGGGTAAACTGGAGGAGACAACTGCTCTGGCACAAGCCTTAAGAAATACTGAGCTCTATAAAAAGCCTGAAAGCATATAAATCATAACCAGGAATAAATTTTCAGCTTTGCCTTAGAATAATGGTATCATTGGTAGTGGTGCAGGGGGAAGAATCAATACGTTCAAATACAACAGAAAAATTTTGAAAAACTCCTAAGAACTTGGCAGCTTGGTGCTGCCACATATAGTAGATATAGAAAATTACTAATATCCCAGCATAGGAGTTGAAGGATGGGAAACTGTAGACCACAATATAATGTACTGGGCAGAAAAATTGTCATCTAGATCGTATTTCCTCTTAGATGGTAGACAAGTCCCCTTTCAAACAACTCATAATTTTATAGTAAGTTCCTTCCCTTCTTGTCTGTGACTTGTCACTGCTTTTGGAGAAGGCTGTGCTTCCCAGTCTCCCTAGCCAGAGCAGTCTTGTCAGCTGCAGGATGCTCTGGGGAGGGAACAACATGAGCCTGAACCATTATGGATTTGGGTTATGACTCTGAAGAGCCTTCTAACCTCTGGGCCATAAATCTTCATCAAACCCAGGTGGCTTCCTGTACCCTCACTGGGAGAATAAGTATCTCACCTGTGTACTGAAGGTGCTTGCAGATTCCCATTGGAACGACAATGTCTTATCCTTCCCTGGTTCTTCCCATCGGTTTTTGTAACTTATATACAAAATATCCAGCTGTCAGTGACAGAAAAATACCTACACTGACCTGCAATCAAGGTGATAAAAGAACACAAATGGAGATCTTATTTTATTCCATTGCCTGTCTAAAATTGGGTTGTAAAGATCAAATTTAGGAAGAAGGAAGATAAATCTACTTATGTTCAATGAAATTACTAATTATTAAGCTACTACTACATATGATTTTGGTGATCCTTTTACTCTGACAACACTGAGCGTGTCTACGGCTGGGAAGAGTGATGAAATATGCTGTACCTCACCCGGTTAGTTCTGCTTGACCTCCCACTTGACTCTGTTACACCTCGCCTGTGATGGAGACCATGACCTGCTCTCAGGTTTCCCACTTGTGAGTGCTGAAGTGTTAGTCCCATAATCTAGGTTGTAAGTGGACTGTAAGATGGGTGCATGAGGCACAGGCAAATTCCTACTGTGAGAGATAAGTCTCCAGCAGTCACAGGCATGTGGATCAAATGGTGCAGGCTGGGGTCAAGACTCCAGATAAGCAGAAGGTGAGTTCTGGGAGTATCCTGTTCTCTCCTCCAGAGGAGAGCCTTGTAGCTTGCTTTCCCTGGTGTTTCATCTTGTAGAGGTGCAGAGATTTCTTCACATATCAGCTCAGTCTTGGAGTTTCTCAACATTAGTTCCTGTGATAGCAATATTACGATTCCTGGGACAAATAGAAGTTTTCCTTATCAAACTCTTCATTCTTTGGATACAGAACCTAAGTGAAATCTCTGGACTAAGTAGAAGTGCTTCTCAGGAAACCCGAGAAAGATTGGTCCCAGCATAGCCATCAAAACAAGAAGAAACTTAACTTCTTCAGTTATGTATGTTGTTAAAAAATCAGTAACATGGTTATTCACTGTTGGGAAAAAAATAAATGTGAAGTTCTTGTACATCGTTCTACGAGAGGCAGCCTTTTGGAGGATCTGAAGTTCAGAGTTAAACTCCTTAACTGCTTCAACATAACATGCCCAGTGCGTCAATCAGAAAGCAATTTATGGTCAGCTAATAGAAAACAAAAAATGTGGAACAGTGTTGAAAAGCCTGTTCAATTCCAGCTGTGGGAGCCAGGGTTAGGGCTGCAAAGTTGTTTTATTCCAGAGAGGAGAGACAGCCTGTCCTTGCATGGGACTTCTCTGAGCAAAATGAGAGAGGTATATTGCATCTGCTGACAAATTGCATATGATGGTCCTCTTCTGTAAATGTTCCTCTTACTCTGACTGCACAGAGAAAAGAAACCTGAGGACATGTCCTTCAGTCAGAAGGGATTGAAGGCATTTGAAGCTGGGCGTCTCATCCTGGCAACCTGTTCCGGAGGGTATATTTTGCACTATCCTCTTGATTCTGTGCAACTGGGACAGAACTGCAAGATGGGACACGGACCAACTTATTGCCTTACAGAGACTTTGGGTAAAAAAACTAAACCCCGCAATAACACTGACAGCAAAGATCAGAAGCCATACCTTTTTTTAATAAGTCTAATATATTTTCAGTGTGCCAGAAACAATTCAGCTTTCTAAAGTAGGAACTTAGCTCTAAGATATGGCTGAGATCCTGTGGCCAGCGCTGTGCCAAAAGCCCTCATAACCCAGATGCTCTTGCCAGTCCCCAAAGTTTACAAACAATTGCTTTTCTTGTTCAACACAGCTTGCCAATATACCACTACAAATAATTTTCCCTTCTTTTGATAACACCGAGTTTCTTGGCCTTTTCTTCTTCTCTTGGGAGAATACCTCGTTTGTAGGAGTTTACCTCCAACCCATAGCTGCAGCAGATAGTCCCTGCACAGGAGAAGGACTGATGCTGAACATCAAGAAAAGCTGCCTTCCTTCCCATTTCCATTTTGCATGGCTGCAGTCAACATGTATGGGCTGAGATGAGGGGAAAGGAAAGTCACTTCTGCAAATGCCATGGTGTAAAATGATGATGAAAGAGGAAACACCAGAGACAGAGGAAATGGGAAAGGAAGGTTCAGCTTGCACAAGCTGGCAGATAGGCAAGTACAATGGGAAAAGAAATAAGCCATCTGGGAAAATAAGAAACAAGTAGAGAGAAAACACCCAGAAAATAAAGAGCCTGATCTAGGATTTGTAGGGAGGGAGTTTCCCTCTGCAGTATTTTTTTAAGGAAAGTTTAATCAAGAAAACGTGGAGGGTTTTTTTTCAGGCCATGTGTATATGAGTAAACTAAATGGTGCTAAAGCTCATTCTCTGGCCCAAATCTGGAGACACAGCGTGGTCCTGAATGTAACCATTAAATACGCTTAACCTTCAAAGTGGAATGGTTGTGGGTAGGCTGGCTATGGGGAATAGGCCATGTGTGAACCATGACCAGGAACTCCTTGAGACAATTGCTGACTTCACTGGCTAAACTGTGCCAGGGGCCTTTCAGAAAGTTAAAAACACTCACGTCTGAGTGTATGTTCCCAGATCTTAGCATGTTTTATTATCCTAGAAACAGCCATTGATGCCAGCATATTTGGCATTCCCATTGAAAGCCATCATCCAGAGAGTTTGGTGGTGGGTTGTAAAGGCAGAAGTTCATATCATCTCTTCTCTTAAGGAGACCTTAAAATACAGAGCAGAGTTTATATTTTTCAGCTCATGGCATTTTTATCATTATTTTGTCCTTTCAGTTTTACTGACCGGATCACTTGGAGCATGCTATGATTCCCTTTGATGTGAGGTAATGCAATTGACTTTTTTGCCATCAATCTGTTTGCTGCTTTTTTTCACCTGTATGTGACAGCAAGACAGCAAGAAAATACTTGTCAAGAAGGTAAGCTAGTGGGCAATCTAGAGATTTGATATAACACCATATTTGTCCTGAGTGAGAGAAGTGACCTTAGACCGGCTCTCTTGTTGAGCATCCACTTTCCAAGTCACCTCCCTTTACAATTAGTGCAGTTCTTTCTACACTACTGCAAGAAGGACTACACTAATATTATTTAAAGTTAGGGTTAGTTTGGTAGAGCCAAACTTGAGGTACATGATTTGGATAACAGGTGGAATTGCAGGGCAGTGAGGATACAGAGACATCCTTGCATGCAGAGCTGGAATCTTGTCTCCAGAGCACTTGCAGGAAAGCCCAGTAACATCACTAACTTTAATCATAGAATCATAGAATGGCCTAGGCTGGAAGGGACCTTAGAGATCATTTAATGAAACCTCCCTGTCATGGGCAGGGATGCCTCTCAACTAGATCAGGCAACACATGGGGACCGAACAGGGATTGAACCTGTGACCTTGGCGTTATCAGCATCACTCTCTAACCAACTGAGCTAACCAGCACCTAAATGCCATCTTGCTCCAGTGCAGTGGAAAACAGTCTGGCCCAGATGACTTCCCCCCCCATTCTGGACAGGCTCAAGCTTCTTCCTTAAAACAAAATAATGACCCCTGAGGTCAGTTTTGTTATTTTGGGTAGAGTTCCTTCTTTCAAGCATGCTCCTGTGTAACACACAGAACAATTTCCAGACCCTTATCAGAGCCCCAGCCAAGGAGTGTCTAGCCCACTATCTGCACCTTCCCAAAGAAACAATGAGAACGAGAAGGCAGACAGTGAGGCAAGGGCCGGTACAGCCTCCCCAGAGAATGGCAGCAAGGGTGGGAAGGAGGGGCAATCATCGCCCTGTTGGGAACATAATAGCCCCCGGGTAGGCCACTGCGAACAGGAAGGGTGTGGACAGGATCTGAGTGCAGCTGCTGCTCTGCTAACAGCATCTGTTCCCACCGGCTTTGATCTGTGGGCATGCGGCATTCTGTGCCACGAGATAAACACCCTCTTGGAGTGGGGTTTGTTTGCCTTACACATATCTCCCTAATGAGCTGTGTGCCCAGGCAGCCATGCACTCCAAATCCAGGAGCAACGAGACCAAGCCTTTCTGGGAGGGTTTGCAGCAGGTCCTTGCAACCTTTTCACAAGTCTGGGAAAGATGACATCATGCACCAGTTGCTCCCCAGCCCCAGATTTCTCACAAACCAGCATAGTCAGAGTCCTCACTATCAACCGTGCAAAACTGTCCAGACTCCTCTCGTGCTTGCCTCCGCGGTTGAATCCCTCGGAGCAGGGCACCCAATTTAACATATTTAACTCCCACGAAGAAAATTATTTTAGTTGGCTTCTTGGCATGGCTCAAGCACTTTGTACACCCTAGCTGCAGCCTTAGGTTTGGAAATGAGTAGGGGATTCCAAGTTCCTGATTCACAGAGGTCAGAAACAGTGCCTCGCTGGGAATAGGCTTGGAGTTGTGCCTATGGGCCC